>NC_079196.1:121183198-121487198 GCF_029499605.1 Hyla sarda | reverse complement strand
AAAGTCCGATCAATAAGTCCTATCAATGTAAAAATGGTACCGCTAAATACTTCAGATCACGGCGCAAAAAATGCGGAAAATTTAAAAAGTTATAGGGGTCAGAAGATGACAATTTTAAACGTATACATTTTCCAGCATGTAGTTATGATTTTTTTCCAGAAGTACGACAAAATCAAACCTATATAAGTAGAGTATCATATTAATCATATGGACCTACAAAATAAGCATAAGGTGTCATTTTTACCGAAAAATGCACTACGTAGAAACGGAAGCCCCAAAAATTTACAAAACTGCGTTGTTTTTTTTCAATTTTGTCTCACAATGATTTTTTTTTCTGTTTCGCCGTAGATTTTTGGGATAAATGACTGACGGCATTACAAAGTAGAATTGGTGGCACAAAAAATAAGCCATAATATGGATTTTTAGGTGCAAAATTGAAAGAGTTATGATTTTTTAAAGGCAAGGAGGAAAAAACTAAAATGCAAAAATGCTTTTTTTATATGGAATTTGGGAAAAGGGGGGTGATTTAAACTTTTAATAAGGAAGGGGTTAATGTGTGTGTTTTTAAACTTTTTCTTTTTTTTTATACTTTTAGGAGGAATCATTGGGTTCCTCATACAGATCAATATGGTTGCATAGAACCATATTGATCTGTGTGCTCTGTGCTCGATTGATAAAGCCTGGCCATGCCACAGCAGCCAGCATGGAAGCAGAGGTAAGCCCTCCGGCTACCTCCACAGTGGATCGCCCCCCCTCCCCCTAATCGCGCTGAGGGGGGGGGCGATCCACCCACTGAACCACCAGGGAGTGTCAAAGTTTCCTTTAGACACCGATCTAAAGGGTTAAAAGCTGGACGCGCCGCATGTTGGCTATTAACGCCGGGCCCCAGCTACAGGAATCAGCTGGGGGCCGGCTGGTATGGCGCAGGCTCCAGTCGGGAGCCCGTGCCATACCCCGTTAATGGCACATGGACGTGTATATACGTACATGGTCGTTAACAGGTTAAGGGGTTTGGGGGTTAATGTGCATGGAGGTTAATGTGCCGGGGAGAGGACTCACCGCTCTTTTTTACTGTACAGTACAACATCTGGCCCACAGCAAACAGTCACTGAGTGAATCTCTGTGTGACACGGCAATGTCATGTGACGATATAATGTCACATGACATACCCGTGAGATTTGAAGCTTTGTTCCCCCACGATTACAGTGCTCTGTTGAAACAGCCTGGCTCAGCAGGAGCTGGAGCAACCAGCGCCGCCGGAGAACCGTTTATTTTCATGATGGCCCGACAAAAAGTATCGTATGTCGATACTGCTTTCAAGATATGATGGCCTCTGAGAGGCCATTATATGTTGAAAATAACATATGTCGAGGCCATCGTATCTCGAGGGGTTACTATATATATGGAGACAAAGGAAAAAAATGTATATTGCATAGTATAACAGTGTAACAGAAGAGCCTGGTTCAACTGATTAAAGTGCTGGTGCTATCTAGGTGCAAAAAAAGTTAAAAAGTGCAACACCAGTGCTGAATGAATGAACAATTAAAGGAGTATTCCAGGCAAAAACTTTATTTTATATATCAACTGGCTTCGGAAAGTTAAACAGATTTGTAAATTACTTCTATTAAAAAATCTTAATCCTTCCAATAGTTATTAGCTTCTGAAGTTTTCTGTCTAACTGCTCAATGATGATGTCACGTCCCGGGAGCTGTGCATGATGGGCGAATATCCCTTGTATGATGGGAGAATATCCCCATTGGAGCTGGACAGCTCCTGGGATGTGAGTCATCAGAAAGCAGTTAGACAGAAAAAAGCAACTCAATTTCAGGAGGTAATAACTATTGGAAGGATTAAGATTTTTTAATACAAGTAATTTACAAATCTTTTTAACTTTACGGAGACAGTTGATATATAAAAAAAAAAGTTTTTGCCTGAAATACCCCTTTAACAATCATGTGGTATACACCTATAAAAGCAAAGAATAAAGTGCAATATAGTGCTGGATTCATTCATAAAATTCCTATGACACGTGCATAAAATCAAAAGACAAGTGACTAAGCAAAAAATAGCAGCTAAATAAAATGCAGAAAGCAGCAGGTAAAGAAGGTAACAGGCTCATACAGAAGAGAGAGGACTCACCCCAACTCCACACCACAACCATATCTTTTTTTTGCACCTAGATAGCAACAGCACTTTAATCAGTTGAACCAGGCTCTTTTGTTACACCGTTATACATCTACGCAATATATATTTCTTTTTTACTTTGTCTCCTCTTATATATATATATACTAGCTGAGTACCCAGCGTTGCCCAGTTTTTCCTTCCTAAACCTTGTTGGGGAAGAAAATCAACAGAGGAGGAAGCTTTTGACTTCAAATCCCATCCTCATATATTGTTGTCATATCCCAACTAGTGATGTCGCGAACATAAAATTTCCGGCGAACGTGAATTTCTGCAAATGTTCACGAACGTGCGAACCGGGCGAACCGCCATTGAATTCAATGGGCAGGAGAATTTTAAAACCCACAGGGACTCTTTCTGACCACAATAGTGATGGAAAAGTTGTTTTGAGGGAACTAACACCTGGACTGTGGCATGCCGGAGGGGGATCCATGGCAAAACTCCCATGGAAAATGACATAGTTGATGCAGAGTCTGGTTTTAATCCATAAAGGGCATAAATCACCTATTATTTCTAAATGGTTTGGAATAACGTGCTTTAAAACATCAGATATGATGTTGTATCGATCAGGTAGTGTAGGTCTCCAGGGATGGTTGGGGCTGCTGGGACGGTGGGGCTCTCGTGTTGAGGAAGTGTCCTGGCTGCAGGACTTGCTGGAGCCTGAGTGGTGCTGACAGTTGATCCTGCTGCTGCTCTATTAACCCCCTCTCTACTGGCCTGTGCTGAGACTTCTGCTCAACATCTCCGCAGTGGAGGAGAGTGTCTCCCCTGGTTACGTGGTCAGCCTGGATATCTATAAGGCTTTTGATTCCGTTGAGTGGCACTATATTTGGTGCCTGATGCGGATCCTCCGCTTCGGACCTGTTTTTCGGAAATACCCCCCCTTGCCACCGTTTTCAGGGCCATCACCCGGACCGTGTTTCGCTTCATCTGGGGCAAAATGGACAGAGTTAACTGGACTGTTATGTACATAGCAAGGGTGGGAAGGGAGTCCCCGACATCCCCACTCTGCTGCGGTCTTCTTTTGCATGTGTTAGCGTGCAGAGGACTTTGGTCAAAAAGAAAGGCTCCGCAGGCAGGTCCATGTCCCGCCGGTTTCTCATGCCCCACTGGAAGAGGATCGGCTGGGACAAGTGGGACAGCTCCATCCCTTACAACTGGCACACTCCCTGGTACTATGGGGATGCTGTCCAGTTCATAGGGGAAGACCATCTGGAGGGACTCAAGCACAATTTGTGGAAGCCTAAGACTGTTTACAAGCTCATCAGAGCTAAGGACTTGCTGGAGCCAGTTCCAGGGCTCCCTAAGGCAACTGCAGAGATTGTTTGGGACAATGTAGCCTCTGCAAGGCTAATCAATGGACACAAGGACTTGTCTCGTGGATGGCATTCAGGGGGAACTATCTCTGAGGTCATTCATGCCTGTCCGTGGTCTGTGCCAAACCAGGTACTGTCCTAGGTGCCCCTATGTGGAGGAAACATCTATGCACGTCTTTTGGCAGTGCTCCTTTGCGCAGGGCCTAATGAATGCCCTGGAACCTGAATTTAGAGACTCAACCCAGGAACTACCTATCGTACCATTTGGTGCTTTACTCTTTGTGCCATGGCCGTGCAGGAACGCCTGAAATGGTCACACACCTTCCAATACCCAAGTTGTAAATACAGAGTACTTCCAGTCAGCCTTGTTCGTGTATCGCCGAATGGCGCTTACTGGGAGTTAGAAGTTACAATTGTATGGGACATCCCTGAATGCTTAATATGGAGCTGCTAATTTAAGTTATCATAACACATTAGAGTATATTGTGTATCTCTTATCTTGTTATGTGGTTATAGTAAGTTCTCATTTACTCTTGATTTATATGGGGGCATGTGTTCTCCAAAATGAAATGCTGAATAGAGAAATACAAAGAAAACCACTACAACATGACTTAATAATTAGTCTCCTAAGTACATCCAGTATATGAGCTCTGTCAAGGGAGTACTTTCTGTAATTCTTGCATTGTCACTGACAGAGTAGCCATACAAAACAAAATGAACTCTTTACATATAATCGACATTTGATATTCATACGGGAATTACTGTTCATTTTAACATAGACATCAGAAGTGCTCCCAGTACTGTTTACACATGTTCTTATTTCAAACAGTAGACTTTAAGCCAGGAATGAGCTTTGGTAGTTGTACTTCTATAACAATGACTTTGGGTTTCTGGATACAAAGTAAGGTGTCCCCCATTTGTAACCATGAGTCCTGTACAACTGCTCTGACCCTTAGCATTTCCACCTTGGAAGAGTGTAGACAGCTGTACATTGTTTCTCTCATCAGTCTGTACATTTAGACCAAATTGTATTTGCACTGTTACAGTATATATTAAAAAGGAAAGAGTAACAATGTTAATACACTATACTGCTTTGTTTGTTTTATTTCTTTAATCGGGTGAAAAGCCTAAGTTGTATTGGAATTGATGGAGATTTTTTTTTTAATTGTCTGCATTATTTCTAATAAACTATTAAGAGACTTAAAAATAACTAAACCTCCCAAGTGTGAAGTGAACTGACTGATTTTATTTCACAGCCAAAAAAGTGTTTTGGTTTTTTTAAATGTACACTACTGTTACACCAAATATGACTTGCACTAGGGTGATACAGAGCCCTGCAGGCCCAAAAACACACAAGTGTGAAGTGAGATGACTGGTTTTATTTCACAGCCTAAAATATTTTTTTTTTCTTTCAAATCTCCACTACTGTTACACCAAATATGACTTGCACTAGGGTGACACAGAGCCCTGCAGGCCCAAAAACTCCCAAGTGTGAAGTGAACTGACTGATTTTATTTTTTGTTAAATGTACACTACTGTTACACCATATATGAGTAGCACTGGTGTAACCCTTTGCCCTTGCAGGCCCTGAAACGCATTTGTGTGATGGAAACTGACTGATTTTATTTCACAGCCCAAAAAAGTTTTTTTTTTTTTCAAATTTACACTACTGTTACACCAAATATGACTTGCACTAGTGTGACACAAAGCCCTGCAGGCCCAAAAACTCCCAAGTGTGAAGTGAACTGACTGATTTTATTTCACAGCCAAAAAAGGTATTTTTTTTTCAAATTTTCTCTACTGTTACACCAAATATGATTTGCACTAGTGTGACAATGAACCCTGCAGGCCCAAAAACTCCCAAGTGTGAAGCGAACTGACTGATTTTATTTCACAGCCAAAAAAGTTTTTTATTTTCAAATTTACACTACTGTTACACCAAATATGACTTGCACTAGTGTGAAAACGAGCCCTACAGGCCCAAAAACTCCCAAGTGTTTTGTAAACTAACTGATTTTATTTCACAACCAAAAAAGTTTTTTATTTTCAAATTTACACTACTGTTACACCAAATATGACTTGCACTAGTGTGACACAGAGCCCTGCAGGCCCAAAAACTCCCAAGTGTTTTGTAAACTGACTGATTTTATTTCACAGCCCAAAAATTTTTTTTTCTTCAAATGTCCACTACTGTTACACCAAATATGACTTGCACTAGGGTGACACAGAGCCCTGCAGGCCCAAAAACTCCCAAGTGTGAAGTGAACTGACTGATTTTAATTTTTGTTAAATGTTCACTACTGTTACACCATATATGAGTAGCACTGGTGTAACCCTTTGCCCTTGCAGGCCCTGAAACGCATTTGTGTGATGGAAACTGACTGATTTTATTTCACAGCCAAAAAAAGTTTTTTTTTTTTTCAAATTTACACTACTGTTACACCAAATATAACTTGCACTAGTGTGACACAAAGCCCTGCAGGCCCAAAAACTCCCAAGTGTGAAGTGAACTGACTGATTTTATTTCACAGCCAAAAAAGGTATTTTTTTTTCAAATTTTCTCTACTGTTACACCAAATATGATTTGCACTAGTGTGACAATGAACCCTGCAGGCCCAAAAACTCCCAAGTGTGAAGTGAACTGACTGATTTTATTTCACAGCCAAAAAAGGTTAATTTTTTTTTCAAATTTACACTACTGTTACACCAAATATGACTTGCACTAGTGTGACACAGAGCCCTGCAGGCCCAAAAACTCCCAAGTGTGAAGTGAACTGACTGATTTTATTTCAGAGCCAAAAAAGTTTTTTATTTTCAAATTTACACTACTGTTACACCAAATATGACTTGCACTAGTGTGAAAACGAGCCCTACAGGCCCAAAAATTCCCAAGTGTTTTGTAAACTGACTGATTTTATTTCACAGCCAAAAAAGTTTTTTATTTTCAAATTTACACTACTGTTACACCAAATATGACTTGCACTAGTGTGACACAGAGCCCTGCAGGCCCAAAAACTCCCAAATGTTTTGTAAACTGACTGATTTTATTTCACAGCCCAAAAAATTTTTTTTTTCAAATTTACACTACTGGTACACCATATATGAGTAGCACTGGTATAACACTGTGCCCTGGCAGGCCCTGAAACACACTTGTGTGATGGAAACTGACTGTTTTGGGGGGAAAATGCAGACTGATGTTTGAGCTCTAAAAAGGGCTTTTTTGGGTGCTGTCCTTACAGCAAAGATCGGATGAGTCCTTCAGGACTTTTGTGAACACTGAATACTGTAGTTGCTTGAAAGAAAAAAAGTTTTCTACGAGAGTACCCTTTTTAACCAGTGGTTCCCAACCAGGGTGCCTCCAGCTGTTGCAAAACACACATGTGAAAGAAACTGACTGATATATTACTGCTAAATTGCAAGCTATTGTGACAGCAGATATGAGTGGTGCTACTGGGCAAGTGGGCACAATATACTTTTTGAGCGAGCCTGCCACACACGCTGCCAGGCAAATGCTATTAGAGTACACAGGGGGGAAAAATAAAAAATGCAGACTGATGTTTGAGCCCTAGAGAGGGCTTTTTTGGGTGCTGTCCTTAAAGCAGAGATCAGATGAGTCCTTCAGGACTTTTGGGGACACTGAATACTGTAGTTGCTTGAAAGAAAAAATGTTTCCACCGGAGTACCCCTTTTAACCATTGGTTCCCAACCAGGGTGCCTCCAGCTAATGCAAAACACACGTGTGAAAGAAACTGACTGCTATACTACTGCTATATTGCAAGCTATTGTGACAGCAGATATGAGTGGTGCCACTGGGCAAGTGGGCACAATATACCCTGTGAGCCTGCCAATCATGCTGCCAGGCAGGCAAATGCTATTAGAGTACACAGGGGGAAAACAAAAAAATGCAGACTGATGTTTGAGCCCTAAAAATAGCTTTTTTGGTTGCTTTCCTTATAGCAGAGATTAGATTAGTGCTTCAGGAGTGTAGTGGACCCTGAATAAACCCCCTAGCTATCGCTTTCCCTATTAAATCATGAGCAGGTTCACTATCCCTCCTCTCTCTAACCATGCAGCTTCAGAATGAAGCTAAAATGGAGTCTGTGCAGGAGGTGGGAGGGTCTGGAAGGGAGGGTCTGCTGATGATTGGCCGAAATGTGTCTGCTAACTGTGACACACAGGGTAAAAGTTTACTGCAATGATGATGAATAGGGGGCGGATCGAACATCGCATATGTTCGCACAGCGCGGCGAACGCGAACAAGCTATGTTTGCAGGGAACCGTTCGCCGGCGAACAATTCGCGACATCTCTAATCCCAACCCCATATCCCGTCCTGATACCTCAACCTCATATCCCGTCCTCATATCCCGACCTCATATCCCGTCATCATATCTCGACCTCATATCCTGACCTTCTATCCCGTCCTCATATCTCAACCTCATATCCCATCCTCCTATCCCGTCCTCATATCCCAACCTCCAATCCAATCCTCCTATCTCGACCTCATATCCTGTCCTCATATCCCGTCCTCATATCCCGTCCTCATATCCTGTCCTCATATCCCGTCCTCATATCCCAACCTCATATCTCGACATCCTATCCCAACCTCATATCTTGATCTTCTTTCCCGTCCTCATATCCCATCCTCATATCCCGACCTCATATCCCATCCTTATATCCAGACCTTATATCCCGACCCCCTATGCCGTCTTCATATTCCACCCTTGTATCCCATCCTCATATCACGTCCTCATATCCTAACCTAATATCCCGTCCTCATATCCCAACATCCTATCCCGACCCCTAATATGTGTACCAGGTATTATTGAAATATCTCCAGCCGTACGGAAATTATGTGGGAACATACATTTCCCATTGATTTGCACAAGACTTTAAACAAAAACCCTGACACTCACAAATGGGGGTATTAACTATCCTATATTTTAAGTGGACATATAAGTAACATGGGACCAAATATTATCAAAATATCTCCAGCCGTTTGGAAGATATGCCGTAACATTTATTTTCCTTAGACTTGTATGGGACAAAAACCCCGACCGTGGCAAATGGGGGTGAGTAAGGGTTAAATCACCTTTCCTATGTTTTGTTGTTGACATATCAGTAACATATATGCAAAGTTTCATGTTAATATTTTTAGCCGTTTGGACGTGATGCTGGAACATACACACACATACACACACACACACACCCACATTGAGTTTTATATATATACCCAGCATTGCCCAATTTTTCCTTCCTAATCCTTGTTGGGGAGGAAAATCAAGGAGGAAGCTTTTGACTTCAAATCCAGTCCTCATATACTGTTGTCATAACCCAACCCCATATCCTGTCCTCATATCCCATCCTCCCATCCCATCCTCATATCCCGAACTCCTATCCCATCCTCCTATCTTGACCTCCTCTCCCGTCCTCATATCTTGACCTCATATCCTGACCTCCTAAATCGACCTCCTATCCCGACCTTCTATCGCGAACTCCTATCCCGACCTCCTATCCCATCCTCCTATTCCATCCTCATATCTCAACCTGATATCCCATTTTCATATCCCGTCTTTGTATCCCGACCTCCTATCTCGACCTCATTTCCTGTCCTCCTATTTCTACTTCCTATCCCATCCCCATATCCCCTCCTCACATCCTGTCTTCCTATCCCAACCTCATATACCGTCCTTAAATCCCGTCCTCATATCCCATCCTTATGTCCCATCCTTATATCCAGTCCTCAGGTGGAACTGATTTGTGATGAAGATATTGTAAGGTGACCTCATATCCCGTCCTCATATCCTGACATCCTATCTCGACCTCATATCCTGTCCTCATATCCCGACCTCCTATCCTGTCCTCTATTCTCGACCTCATATCCCATCCTCATATCCCAACCTCCTATCCCGACCTCCTATCCTGACCTCATATCCTGTCCTCATATCCCAACCTCCTATCTCAATCTCCTATGCCGACCTCCTATCCAGGCCTCATATCCCGTACTCATATTCTGACTTCCTACCTTGTCCTCATTTCCCGTCCTCCTATCTCGACTTCATATTCCGTCTTCATATCCCGACCTGATATCCCAACTTCATCTCCCGTCCTCATATCCCATCCTCATATCCCGTCCTCACATCCCATCTTCATAGCCCGACCTCATATACTGTCCTTATAACCCATCCTCATATCCCATCCTCATATCCTGTCCTCAGGTGGGACTGATTTGTGATGGAAATATAGTTTTGTGTCCTCAGATGGGACTGATTTGTGATGGAGAGTTGTAGTTTTGCAACATCTGGAGGGTCACAGTTTGAAGACCACTATTACAGTGGTGCCCAAACAGTAGCCCTCCAGATGTTGCAAAACTACAACTCTCTGCATGCCTAGACTTCCCAGGCATGCTGGGAGTTGTAGTTCTGTAACATCTATCATTTTGCAATTTTCATGAAAACTTTGAAAATTGCTGCTATACTTTGAAGCCCTCTAATGTTTTCAAAAATTAAAAATATGTCCATTTTATGATGCCAACATAAAGTAGACATATTGTATTTGTGAATAAATATAAAAGTTATTTGGAATATCCATTTTCCTTACAAGCAGAGAGTTTCAAAGTTAGAATAATGCAACATTTTCTAAATTTTCATGAAATTTGGGGATTTTTCACCAAGAGAGGATGCAAGTAATGACAAAAATTTAACACTAAAATAAAGTAGAATATGTCACGAAAAAATTATATCAGAATACTCCTCCACACATTGAGTTTTATGTATATACTAGCTGAGTATCCGGCGTTTCCCGGTTTTTCCTTCAAATCCCGTCCTCATATATTGTTGACATATCCCGTCCTCTTATCCCGACCTCCTATCCTGACATCCTATCCCATCCTCCTATCCCGACCTCCTATCCCGACCTCTTATCCCATCCTCCTATCCCATCCTCCTATCCCATCCTCCTATCTGGACCTCCTATGCCGACCTCCTATCCCATCCTCCTATCCCGACCTCCTATCTCGACCTCATGTCTCGACCTCCTATCTCAACCTCCCATCCCGACCCGTAATATGTGTACCAGGTATTGAAACATATCCAGCCATTTGGAAGTTATGTAGGAACATACATTTACCATTGATTTGCATGGGACTTTAAACAAAAACCCCGACCCTCACAAATGGGGGTAGTTAAGGATTAAATTAACTATCCTATATTTTAAGTGGACATATAAGTAACATGTGACCAAGTATTATTTAAATATCTCCAGCCGTTTGGAAGTTATGCAGTAACATATATTTCTCATAGAAATCACCTATCCTATGTTTGTTGTTGACATATAAGTAACATGTGTGCCAAGTTTCATGTTAATATCTTTAGCCATTTGGACGTGATGCTGGAACATACACACATACATCCACTCATACATACACACTCAAATTGAGTATAAAGATAGACTAGCTGAGTACCCGGCGTTGCCCGCTTTTTCCTTCCTAATCCTTGTTGGGGAGGAAAATCAACAAAGGAGGAAGCTTTTGACTTCATATCCAGTCCTCATAAATTGGTGTCATATCCCAACCCTATTTCCCGTCCTCATATCCTGACCCCATATCCCGACCTCTCATCTTGACCTCATATCCTGTCCTCATATTCCGACCTCCTATCCTGTCGTCCTATCTCGACCTCATATCTTGTCCTCGTTTACTGTCTTCATATCCCGTCCTCATAACCCGTCATCATATCTCAACCTCATATCCTGACCTCCTATCCCGTCCTCATATCTCGACCTCCTATCCCATCCTTCTATCTCGACCTCATATCCCATCCTCCTATCCCATCCCCCTATTTCAGCCTCATATCCCGACCTCATATCCTGACCTCATATCCTGACCTCATATGCCAACTTCCTATCCCTACCTCCTATGCCGACCTTCTATCCAGTCCCCCTATCCTGTCCTCCTATCTTGACCTCATATCCCGTCCTCATATCCTGACCTCATATCCCATCCTCCTATCCCGACCTCATATCCTGACCTCATATCCCATCCTCCTATTTCGACCTCATATCCCGACCTCATATCACATCCTCCTATCCCGACCTCATATCCCATCCTTATATACCATCTTCATATTCCCACCTCCTATCTCAACCTCATTTCCCATCCTTCTATCTCGACCTCCTATCTCGACCTCATATCCCGTTCTCATATCCCATCCTCATATCAAGTCCTCATATGCCGACCTCCTATCCCATCCCCCTATTTCAACCTCATATCCTGACCTCATATCCTGACCTCATATCCCGTCCTCATATGCCAACGTCCTATCCCGACCTCCTATATCGACCTCCTATCCAGTCCCCCTATCCCGTACTCCTATCTCGACCTCATATCCCGTCCTCATATCCTGACCTCATATCCCATCCTCCTATCCCGACTTCCTATCCTGACCTCCTATCCCGACCTCATATCCCATCCTCATATCCCATCCTCCTATTTCAACCTCATATCCCATCCTCCTATCCCGACCTTATATCCCATCCTCATATAACATCCTCATTTCCCACCTCCAATCTCGACCTCATTTCCCATCCTTCTATCTCGACCTCCTATCTCGACCTCATATCCCGACTTCATATCCCATCCTCATATCCCATCCTCATATTCCGTCCTCATATGCCGACCTCCTATCCCAACCTCCTATCCCAACCTCATATCCCAACCTCATATCCAGTCCCCATATCCTGACCCCCTATCCCGTTCTCCTATCTCGACCTCATATCCCATCCTCATATCCTGTCCTCATATTCTGACCTCCTATCTCGACCTCATATCCCAACCTCCTATCTCGACCCGTAATATGTGTACCAGGTATTATTGAAATATCTCCATCCGTACGGAAGTTATGTGGGAACATACATTTACTATTGATTTGCAATATGGGACTATGGGTACTTTAAACAAAAACCCTGACACTCAAAATTGGGGGTAGTTAAGGGTTAAATTAACTATCCTATATTTTAAGTGGCCTGTTCTCCTATCCCGTCCTCCTATCTCGACCACCTATCCCGACCACCTATCCCGTCCTCCTATCCCGGCCTCCTATCCAGTCCTCCTATCCAGTCCTCCTATCCCAACCTTCTATCCCGTCCTCATATCCTGACCCGTAATATGTGTACCAGGTATTGAAATATCTCCAGCCGTAGTTATGTGGAAGTTATGTGGGAACATACATTTCCCATTGATTTGCATGGGACTTTAAATAAAAATCTGACCCTCACAAATGGGGGTAGTTAGGGTTAAAGTAACTGTCCTATATTTTAAGTGGACATATAAGTAACATGTGACCAAGTATTATGGAAATATCTCCAGCCGTTTGGAAGTTATGTAGTAACATATATTTCCCTTTGACTTGTATGGGACTTTAAACATAAAACCTGACCCTGGCAAATGGGGGTGAGTAAGGGTTAAATTAACTATCCTATGTTTGTTGTTGACATATAAGTAACGTGTGCCAAGTTTCATGTTAATATCTTTAGCCGTTTGGACGTGATGCTGGAACATAAACACCCACATACACACACACACATACATTCACACATTGGGCCTCATTTACTAAGAGTGTCGGGTTTTTACTAGTGGGAAAAGCTGTTTCACACTTGTAAGATTTCTCTCTATTTACTATTGGGAAAAGTCTGGACCATTTTCTGAGCAGCTTTTTCCAGGTGGATATTTCCAGCCATTTATCCACAGGATTTTCTTTGAATTCAATAGTAAACGGTCGGGTTGTGAAACCACGCCCCTTTTAGGGTCGACCATGCCCCTTTTTGGGTCATCCGCGCCCCCTTTGCGACAGACCATGCCCCCTTTTCGGCTTTTCACAGTGCAATGTCTGGTTTGTCGGATTTTCCAGGCGCATACTGGTGCACACTTGCGCAGACATGTCTCAGACACTCTGCACCAAAATAACCAGACAAAAACTGGTCAGTTTCAACTTAGTAAATGAGGCCCATTGAGTTTTATATTTGTAGTCATGGCTTCCCACTGGAACATGTACTTACTTTATCACTATACTGTAAGCGGTCTGAGGTGTGCTATAACCGCGTGAAATGAGGGCACGCCTATAGAGGGCAAAAGACAAGCCAAAATAGGTGAGCATGACGTTCTTTATTTAAAGGGGTATTCCGGGAATTTTCTTTTTATTTGACTATGCTACAGGGGCTGTAAAGTTAGTGTAGTTCATAATATAGTGTCTTAACCTGTATGTGACAGTTTTCTCACAATTCTTATGTGATTTTCATTCCAATATGTATTTTTAACAGCATACAAAATGACTGCTGTCTCAAAATTTTCCCAGCTTGCAATGCGGTCGAGACCTGACTCACTAGTCAGCCGATGACAGGGAGCCTGTCTGCTTCAATGGGTGGAGGGATCGCTTGGTGGGAGAGATCAATCTGCAACTAATGCAACAGCTGGAGGCACCCTGATTGAAAACCATAGGTCTACAGCTCATTTATGTTGAAATGGGTGGGGTAGCTGATGTGTGGGAAGGAGGAAAATGGTTTCATGGGATTTTTAGGCAAACAAGAAAACTGAAACAGGAAATACAAGTTCACAGAAAGCTAGCCACAGTGTTCTGGTAATCTCACAGCATAGCCATTTCGCCCAAGACAAGCGCAGATCCTTCCTAAGCATGTCCATTACTGTCTACCAGGTACGTACTAAAATCACCTTATGCTGGATCAGGGGCGGACACAGACAGCAGAGGGCCCCTGTGCAAAGAATGTGCCTGCCCCCCCCCCCCCCCCCCCAGCACTGTGCCCCCTCATGTACCTAGACCCCACCGGAGGGCCTCCACTTACCCCGCGCATGTAGTGTCGCCACTTGCCTTGTCCACCACAGGTGGATGGAACGGCTCCTGAGGTGGGCTCCGGGTGGCCCCTGTCCCTCTCAGTGTGCGGCCCAGTGAGTACTCCCCCGGGTCAGCCTGACCCGTATCTAGCTGGGAGGCAGAGGGCAGTGCTCCCCTTTACATTCACACCCCTGGACTTAGCACGACACCCCTTGGCACCCCCTGGTTCCTTGGCTTCTTATCCTTAGTGATAGAAGTGACTTACAGGCAGGGCCAGACTGGGACCAAAAATAGGCTCAGGCATTTTAAAATAAACAGCCCATTTTTATGGGGGGGGGGTCTGACTCATGGGACCCCCACCAATCACCTTGGTTCAAGTGGCTCCCCAGATGTTGGAAAGCTGCAACTCCCATCATGTCTGAAGTGATTACAGCTGATGGGACAGTCAGGAGACTACACAATGATATCAGTGACTACAGCTCTGATGGGACAGTTAGGAAAATACACAATGATATCACTGACCTGAGTGACGTCTTCTCTGTTGTCTTTACTTTTCTTGTTCATCTGGTCCAGACACCAGGACTTCTTCCATCTTCTCTGCAGAGTCAAATTAAGTGTTCATTGGTTCCTTAATTTGTCAGTAGATCCTCATCCTCTGTATGATGACAATAATCATTATAACCTTGCCAAATACTGTACCCCCTGAATATAATACTGCCAACCACTGTACCCCCGAATATAATACTGCCAACCACTGTACCCCCTGAATATAATACTGCCAACCACTGTACTTTATTAATATAATACTGCCAACCACTATACACCACTGAATCACCCCATACACCCCATGCACTCCATCCCCAGTCTCTTCATCACCCCATACACCCCACGCAACCCATCCTCGGTCTCCTCATCTCCCCCATACACCCCACGCACCCCTTCCTTAGTCTTATCCCCCCATACACCCCACACAACCCATCCTCAGTCTAATCATCACCCCCATACACCCCATGCACCCCATCCTCAGTCTCATCACCCCATACACCCCACACACTCCATCCTCGGTCTCCTTATCACCCCATGCACTCCATCCTCAGTCTCCTCATCACCCCCATATACCCCATCCTCAGTCTCCTCATCACCCCATACACCCCACGCACCCCATCCTCAGTCTCATCACCCCCATACACCCCACGCACCCCATCTTCAGTCTCATCACCACATACACCCCACACAACCCATCCTCGGTCTCCTCATCACCCCATACACCCCATCCTCAGTCTCCTCATCACCCCATACACCCCACACACCCCATCCTCAGTCTCCTCATCACCCCATACACCCCACACACCCCATCTTCAGTCTCCTCATCACCCCATACACCCCACGCACCCCATCCTCAGTCTCCTCATCACCCCATGCACCCCATCCTCAGTCTCCTCATCACCCCATACACCCCATGCACTCCATCCTCAGTCTCCTCATCACCCCATGCACTCCATCCTCAGTCTCCTCATCACCCCATGAACTCCATCCTCAGTCTCCTCCTCACCCCATGCACTCCATCCTCAGTCTCCTCATCACCCCATGCACTCCATCCTCAGTCTCCTCATCACCCCATACACCCCACACACCCCATCCCCAGTCTCCTCATCACCCCATGCACTCCATCCTCAGTCTCCTCATCACCCCCATACACCCCATGCACTCCATCCTCAGTCTCCTCATCACCCCATACACCCCATGCTCAGTCTCCTCATCACCCCATACACCCCATGCACTCCATCCTCAGTCTCCTCATCACCCCATGCACTCCATCCTCAGTCTCCTCATCACCCCATGCACTCCATCCTCAGTCTCCTCATCACCCCATGCACTCCATCCTCTTCACCCCATACAACCCATGCACTGCATTCTCAGTCTCCTCATCACCCCATACACCCCATGCACTCCATCCTCATCACCCCATACACCCCATGCACTCCATCCTCAGTCTCCTCATCACCCCATACACCCCACGCACTCCATCCTCATCACCCCATACACCCCACGCACTCCATCCTCACTCTCCTCATCATCCCATATACCTTAAGCACCTCATCAGTATTACACAGCTGACACCCCCCCAGTCCTTCTCATCAACATTAAACCCCCTAATCACTACACCCCTGACCCCCCTTCTGGTCCTGCTTATCAACACTACGCTCTCCCAGACCCCCAATCTTTGTTATCATTACACCACCAACCTCTTCAACACCCCTCCTGTCCTCTTCATCATCATTGCATTCCCCTCCCCAACCCCCCACCGCCCTGCACCCGACCGTCGCTCTCCTCACCTTATCTGCTCAGCGATGCGGCCGTGTGAGGCCGGAGGGTTTGCTGCTCCTGTCGCTTCTGCCGGGGTCAGAGGCCATGACACGTGACGTCAGGGGCTTGGAACAGACGTGCGTGCCTGTGTGGGGCACGTCTGTTCCCATCAGTCCCTGGCCTGTCCTCTCGCCCGGCCGGTTTAAAGGTAAATTACTGCTGTCAGTGGCAGGTCCGGGACCTGTTGCTGCAGCATATAGTATGAAGTACTGGCAGGGGGCCCTGCAGGGGCCCAGACTGTGAGGCCCAGGCTGTGACCTGGGCCACTAGGTGGGCCCCCTAACACGCTGGGCCCCTGTGCAGCCGAACCGGCTGAATAAGTGATATGTCCGCCCCTGTGCTGGATAACCCCTTTAATTACAAGACTAACAATTTGAACACTTCAGACATTTCTTTCTCTGGGTTTGGACTGTAACGTGCATAACAAAATGATTTCCATCCACCCAACCTCTTGATAATATGGGCGGGCACCTTATTCTTTGAAGCAGCAGATGCTGCCCCTATCCTGAAAGAATGGCCAGAAAAATTCTATGCATCCAGACCTAGCATAGTCAGCAGAGAACATATCAAACTAGTGAAAAGACTAGTTAAAAGAGGTGAAGTGAACTGACAATAACAGTAAACCAGATCCTACCCCGCACGTGCTTGCCATGAATTGATCCAACACTCTAACCGGATACCACTTATGACCTGTGGGAGAATATGTAATCAACACCTCAGATTTGGATGTCCTTGTGCCCAGCAGAGACAATTGCTGCCTCAATACAGGTTTAGCACCTCCGGAACTAGCAGTAACTTCCCCTGGCCTAAGGAAACCATAAAAAATTAAGTACATAGTCCCACATTTTTCATTGCAGTGCAAGTGAAGCATTTTTTTACACCTTTCTTTTTGTGTGTGCTGATAATGTGTAGGACCACCAAATTTGTTAAAAGGTAAAAGAGCTTTGATACATTTTGTGCAGGTCACATTTTCTGAAATTTCTGTCTACACATATACCAAAAAGCTGCACCATGTCTGGGCTGGTGTAGTTTTAGAGACTTTTCAGTGGCTTTGCACCTTTTTCTGCTCCTTTTTACAAAAAGGTGCAATGATAAATCCCTTCCATATAATGTCTATTGCCAAAATCAGTGGATTGCAACTCAAAATCAGCAGAAATGTGTAAACAAGAAGGGGCAAAAAATGGCGCAAAAAACCCTTCTTGTGCCTTTTTTGCCCCTTTTTTAGACACAAAAAACAGTCTAAAGACAATGATAAATGTGGGCCATAGTTGTTTTTAGTGATACACTACGCAGAAAGCCAAACAGCGCTGTATCCAATATGTCAGATAAACCTCTGAATATGTCACCTGAAACTGGCCACCTGACCCTTCTCCTAACAGCTGGTGTGCTAAGTATTCCGCGAAGCACAGATTTGACAGCATGAAACAAAAATAGTGAAGACTGGCTTGGATATTCCATGGACTGGAATTCTGAATTCCTGCCAAGTAAACCTTTATCGTGTTGTAAGATAAATTCTTGGTATGATGGCAAAAAGTGATAAAACAAACTAAGTTAGAAATGTAATCTTCAGAAGGACTGGAAAAGTCAGCTAAAATTTGTTATATATATACCACACGCTAAATTGTATGATCGAGCAGTACTGGGTGCTAATGATTTCATCATTAGCTTACAAGCCAGCTTGTATTGTTCTAATCCATACTGAGCAAATGGAACTGTGGACCAACAATAGGCCCCGGCATTTTAGAATAAGCAGCCCATTTTTTGAGTGACTGTCCGACTGCTGAGACCCCCGACCGATCACCTCAGTTTAGGTGGCTCTCTAGCTGTTGTAAAGCTTTAACTCCCATCATGTCTGGAAAACCTCAACAATTATGGAAGTTGAAGTTTTGCTACAGCTGGAGAGCCACAGATTGGAACAGTTTAATCCATCATCACTGCAGAACTTAAAATTGACTACAGCTCTGAGACAGGCAGGAAAATACACAATATCAGTGACTACATTTGATGGGACAGTCAGGAGAATACACAATGATATCAGTGACCCGAGTCATGTCTTCTCTGTTGGTCCAGAAGCCAGGACTTCATCCAGCTACATCTTCTCTGCAGAGTGTGACATCCGGACATTGTTGGCTCCTCACTTTGTCAGCAGATCCGTATCCTCTACATGAAAAGAATAATTAATATAACACTGCAAAAACACTGTGCTCCCTGAAAGGGCCGGATCCTCATTGGCGCTCATGGAGCACCTGCTCCAAGCCCACTTAGGGCCCCCACTCTGGGCCCCAGGCCCACAGGGGGGCCCCCGTCACATTCGGAACATCTCTGTGTCCGGAAAAATCTTTTCAGGACACAAGGGTGTCCCGGCGGTTACCTCTTTGTGGAGGCCCCCATGTTAACTTTAAAAACGCAGGGGCCGCCGGGAAGTAGCGCACGCAGGGACGTCACTGACGTCCCTGTGTGTGCCCATACAAGAAAAGCAGAGCGGAGTATCGAGGAGGACGCGCGCGCATGGTAAGTGACCAGCGGCACGTCATCTTCAGTGTTCCGACCTCAACTCCTTCAATCCCGGGCCCATAGGCCATAGTAGATTGTGACCCCGGACCGGTGGAGCGGTGGTTGGAATACTGAAGTGGGACAGTGTACAGGCATACAGCCTCCAGCCATACACTGTATATGGCTGAAGGCTGTATATCTGTGGGGGAACTGTACTGCACCTAATGTGGGGAACTATACTGCACCTAATGTGGGGGAACTATACTACACCTAATGTGGGGGAACTATACTGCACCTAATGTGGGGAACTATACTGCACCTACTGTGGGGGACCATACTGCACCTAATGTGGGGGAATTGTACTGCATCTAATGTGGAGGAACTATACTGTACCTAATGTGGGGGAATTATACTGCATCTAATGTGGAGGAACTATACTGCACCTAATGTGGGTAGCTATACTGCACCTAATGTGGGGCAACTATACTGCACCTAATGTGGGGCAACTATACTGCACCTAATGTGGGGGAACTATACTGCACCTAATGTGGGGGGTAACTATATTGCACCTAATGTGGGGGGAACTATACTGCACCTAATGTGGGGGAACTATACTGCACCTAATGTGGGGGAACTATACTGCACCTAATGTGGGGGAACTATACTGCACCTAATGTGCTCCAAACCCTTTTTTACTCCTTCATCCTCCTCCTCCAACTGACCCCTCTGTCCTCCTCATCCAGACCCCTCTTTCCACTTCTCCTCCTACATCATCTTCTGCCCTCCTGCTCCAGACCTCTCTGTCCTCCTTTATACTCCTGCTCCAGACCCCTCTGTCCTCCTCCTCCAGACCCTTCTTTACTTCTCCATCCTCCTCCTCCACCAGACCCCTCTGACCTCCTCTATTCTCTTCCTCTAGACTCCTCTTTCCTCCTCAACTCTCCTCCTCCAGACACATCTTTCCTCCTCCTCCAGACACCTCTGTCCACCTTTATTCTCTTTCTCCAGACCCCTCTTTATTCCTCATCCTCCTCCTGATGTCTCTGTCCTCCATCCTTCTCCTGACCTATCTTTCCTAAATCCACAATACCTCTCATTTCTCTTCTTCTCCAGACCTCTCTGTCCTCCTCAATCCTCCTTCTTCAGACCCCTCTGTTCTCCTCCATCCTTCTCCTCCAGACCCCACTTTACTCCTCCACCCTCCTTTGTCCTCCAGACCCCTCTGTCCTCCTCCATCCTCCTACTCCAGACCCCTCTTTTCCCTGCTCCTCCAGACTCCTCTGTCATTCTCTGTCCACCTCCTCCAGAGCTCTCTGTCCACTACAGATTCCTGAGGTCATGTTCAAATGGTGTTAATTGTGCTGAATGTCTGCACATAAAATGCATGTAGACATTCCGCACATTTGAATAATCTGGCTAGCACTAGGACCGCTCGGAAATAAGCCATCTTATAGACAATGCATTTCTGAACAAAATCCGCAAAAAGAATAGACATGTCTATTTAGTTTGCAGATGCTGGAAGCAGGATTTCCGCAAAATTCCACTATGTAAACAGTGTAGCAGAATCCCATTGAAATCAATGGGACTCTGCTGCAGCGAAATGTCCGTGTGACATACCCTAAGTCTTCCTCCCTGCTCCTCTGTTACACCCCCCACCCCTAACACAAATGTCTGCCAGACTCCTCTGCCCCCTCCCCCCCCAAACCCCTAACTGAGTCCTTTCCAGGCTCCTCTGCCCACTCCTCCAGACCCCTAAGTATATTAGACGTGTATATGACTGTTCTAAGTATCATAGATGTGTATATGTATGATAGATGTGATTAAGTACAATAGATGATATGATTTTGATATATATATCTGTCATACATAAATACACACATCGGGGGACATGTGTCATTAGGTGTCTATTGTAGACACAGTTCTACCTCTTTACACTCTTGTCTAATTTACACTCTTGCTCAAGATTTACTAAGGCTGTAAAGTCCTTTGATAAATTTTGTGCAAATATAGAATTGCCCCCCCTCGCTCTACCGCGCACTCCTTTTCTACCTCACACGATACACTGCTCACTGATCATAGCTAGAAGTGCTGGAGCAGCAGTGTGCGCCGAACAAAACTCTGCATAATAGTAAAATCATAAATCTGTATAAAGTACACAGCTCTGGCTGAGTCTCTCTGAAGCTTTGGATTGTATTCTAAAGTGTTGTATTCTTAAGTGTGAACCTCTGAGAAGTTTAATACGCAGAAGTACATGTGCTGAGTGTAAGTCTGTAAGCTTGGAGTGTTTGAATTTAGTCTAAAACAGGTTTGGGTGGGTGCAGATACTGTGGATCATTGTTTTCCAACCAGGGTGTCTCCAGCAGTTGCATAACCCTTGCATTTTTTTTCCCCTCTGGTCTGTAACACACCTGGGGGAGGGGTTAATTGATTGACTGCTCTCAGGTGTATAAAACTAACTGGGATATTCTGTGAGTCTCTCTGAAGCTTTGGTTTGTATTCTTAAGTGTGAACCTCTGAGAAGTTTTATGGCAGAAGTTTAAAAAGCAGGAGTTGTAAGCAGGACCCACTGTAATTGTAACTATTACACTCCCTTGATAAAAGTAGTTTTTCTTAATAGTTAATAACAGCTGTTTGTCACCAAGGATATGGACAGCAGGATTGGAGGTTTTCTTCAGTGCACATTGTGCCACATGTATACATCTCTGGAGCAGCAGCTTCAGGGTGAATACCGCTGTGACAAATGTGAGCATGTTGCCCACCTGGAAGCTCGTATTAGAGATCTAGAGGAGCAAAATGCAACATTGAGGGCGATTGATAATCTTACAGAGAAAGCAGTTAGTGGGGTAGAACTGGAGGTTGGAGAAACTAGCCAGGAGGCCCAAGTAGGGTGCTGGGTTAATGTAGTTAGAGGGACTGGAAAGGGGGCAAGGAAAAGGAAGGCCACTTCTGCTTCTGATCTCCCAAAGAAAATTGCCAAGTTTGGCGATGATGCGAGGGCCTCAGTATCAGTGATGGCAACCCTAGTGGATACTGGTCTCCCTAACAGCCGGGGGAACAGCTCAACTAGTAGTGTGGGGGATGGTAACGCAGGTAGGCCAAGACAGTTAGTTGTGGTAGGGGATTCTATAATCAGGGAGACGGATAGAATAATTTGTCGCCAAGACCACCTCAACCGAATGGTTTGCTGTCTCCCTGGTGCCAGGTTTCGGCATGTGGTGGAAAGGGTGGACAAATTACTAGGGGGGGGCTGGGGATGACCCAGCTGTGGTGGTCCATGTGGAAACCAACGACAGAATACATGGTAGGTGGAGGTCCTTGAAGAATAACTACAAGGAACTAGGTGCCAAGCTGAAGGGAAGGACCTCTAAGGTTGTGTTCTCTGGAATACTTCCTGTGCCATGCGCATCGCAGGAAAGACAGCGGGAGCTTAGGGAGTTAAATGCATGGCTTAAGTCGAGGTGTAAGGGGGAAGGGTTTGGGTTTTTAGAGCACTTGGCTGACTTTTCATTGGGGTACAAACTCTATTCTACGGATAGTTTGCACCTGAATGGAAGGGGGGCCGCTGTGCTGGGGGAGAGAATCCTGGAAGGGGTGGCAGAGTATTTAAACTAGGTGAGTGGGGGGAGGATAACAAAGCAAAGAAAGCAGACATTGGGATGGATAGGTTAGAGAGGGGTCAGGACATAATGGTGGGTGGAGAGGAGTCCTGTGGGGGGAGGTAAAGAGCAGTGGATAAGGAGATCCATGGGTTACAAACCAGCCGTAAAAATAAATGTAGCCCGAAAAATTGTGATCCCAATAATTCAAAAAATTCCATTAGCCCCAATAACTCAATAACTACAATAAGCCCCATTAACTCAAAAAATACCATTAGCCCCAATAACTTAAATAATGTTAGACCCAATAACTCAAGAAATCCCATTAGCCCCAATAACTTAAATAGTACAATTAGCCCTTATAACTCAAATAATAACATTAACCCCAATAACTCAGAAAATCCCATTAGTGAGACTATATGTGTAAAACTTAATGGAAATGTAAAGTGTATGTTCACAAATGCCAGAAGCCTAGCAAATAAAATGGTGGAGCTTGAGGCCTTGACACTGGAGGAACATATTGATATAGTTGGGGTCACTGAGATATGGCTGGACTCCTCGCATGACTGGGCTGTCAATCTGCAGGGGATTACATTGTTTCACAAGGATAGAATGAACAGAAAAGGTGGTGGAGTCTGTCTGTATGTAAGAAGTGGTATGAAAGTCAGTGTGAACGATGCCATAGTGTGTGATGATTCTGAGGATGTGGAATCATTGTGGGTAGAATTACAAAAGGAGGGAAATATTGAAAAAATAGTATTTGGTGTAATCTACAGACCCCCTAATATCACTGAAGAGATAGAAGGTCGGCTGCATAAACAAATAGAGAGGGCTGCCCGGGCAGGTACAGTGGTAATAATGGGAGATTTTAACTATCCAGATATAGATTGGGGCCGGGGGCTAGCTAAAACTACAAAGGGGAGAAAATTCCTAAATTTATTGCAGGATAATTTTATGGGCCAGTTTGTGGAGGACCCAACAAGAAGTGATGCCTTATTGGATCTGATCATTTCCAACAACGCAGAGCTGATTGGTAATGTAACTGTGCGGGAAAACCTTGGTAATAGCGACCACAATATAGTTACTTTTGACTTAAAATGTAGAAAACAAAGACAGACGGGGAAGGCAAAAACATATAACTTTAAAAAGGCAAACTTCCCTGGGCTGAGAGCTGCACTACAGGACATAGACTGGGGGGAGGTGTTCTCAAATACTGATACAGAAGGGAAATGGGACATCTTTAAATCAACTCTAAATAACTATACAGCTAAATATATACCAAAGGGGAACAAATATAAATGATTAAAACGAAATCCTACATGGCTGACAAATGATGTTAAAAGAGCAATAAACAACGAAAAAATAGCCTTCCAAAAATTGAAATCTGATGGGTCAGCTATAACATTTAAACAGTACAAGGAGCTTAATAAAATCTGTAAAATGTAATAAAAACAGCAAAAATTCTAAATGAGAGACAGGTGGCCAAAGAAAGCAAAACTAATCCTAAATATTTTTTTAGATATATAAATACAAAAAAAACAAGGACAGAGCATGTAGAACCCCTTAATAATGATAATGGGGAGGTTGTCACAGGCGATAAAGAGAAAGCAGAGCTACTGAATGGGTTCTTTAGTTCTGTATACACTATGGAAAAAGGAGCTGACATTGGCCAGGTCAGTGCTGGTAACACATCATGTAATGTACTGAACTGGCTTAATGTATAGATGGTACAAGGTAAGTTAAGTAAAGTAAATGTAAGAAAATCTCCAGGACCGGATGGACTACACCCAAGAGTTCTTAGAGAGGTAAGTTCAGTAATATCTGTACCCCTGTTCATGATATTTAGAGATTCTCTGGTGTCTGGTATTGTGCCAAGGGACTGGCGCAAGGCGAATGTGTTGCCAATCTTCAAGAAGGGCTCTAGGTCTTCCCCATGAAACTATAGACCGGTAAGTTTAACGTGCATTGTGGGTAAATAGTTTGAAGGACTTATACGAGATTACATACAGGAATACATAGGGGATAATAGTATTATAAGTGATAACCAGCATGGGTTTACTAACGATAGAAGTTGTCAAACCAATCTAATTTGCTTTTATGAAGAGGTGAGTAGAAGCCTTGACAGAGGAATGGCTGTGGATAAAGTGTTTCTGGATTTTGCTAAAGCGTTTGATACTGTCCCTCATAGACGTCTGACAGGTAAGTTAAGGTCTTTGGGTTTGGAAATTTTAGTTTGTAACTGGATTGAACACTGGCTCTTGGATCGTACCCAGAGAGTGGTGGTCAATGATTCGCACTCTGATTGGTCCCCGGTTATTAGTGGTGTACCCCAAGGTTCTGTACTGGGCCCGCTGTTGTTTAATTTATTTATCAATGATATAGAGGATGGTATTAACAGCTCTGTTTCTAGCTTTGCAGGTGACACCAAGCTTTGTAGCACGGTACAGTCTATAGAGGATGTGTATAGGTTACAAGATGACTTGGATAGACTAAGTGTCTGGGCATCCACTTGGCAAATGAGGTTCAATGTGGATAAATGTAAAGTTATGCATCTGGGTACTAATAACCTGCATGCATCGTATGTCTTAGGGGGGATTAAACTGGCAGAGTCACTGGTAGAGAAGGATCTGGGTGTACTTGTAGATCACAGACTACAGAATAGCATGCAATGTCAGGCTGCTGCTTCCAAAGCCGGCAGGATATTGTCATGTATAAAAAGAGGTATGGACTCAAGGGACAGGACATAATACTCCCCCTTTATAAAGCATTGGTACGGCCTCACCTAGAATATGCTGTTCAGTTTTGGTCGCCTGTACATAAAAGGGACACTGCGGAGCTGGAAAGGGTGCAGAGACGTGCTACTAAACTAATATGGGGCATGGAACATCTTAGCTATGAGGAGCGATTAAAGGAGTTACAATTGTTTAGTCTTGAGAAGAGACGTTTAAGGGGGGATATGATAAACGTATATAAGTATATAAATGGCCCATACAAAAAATATGGAGAAAAACTGTTCCAGGTTAAACCCCCCCAAAGGACGAGGGGGCACTCCCTCCGTCTGGAGAAGAAAAGGTTAAGTCTAAAGGGGCGACATGCCTTCTTTACCATAAGGACTGTGAATTTATGGAACGGTCTAACTCAGGAACTGGTCACAGTAGGAACAATTAACAGCTTTAAAACAGGGTTAGATACATTCCTGGAACAAAATAACATTAATGCTTATGCAAAATTATAAAACTACATCCTTTCCCCTTATCCCCTTACACCCTTCCCTTCAATTTCCTGGTTGGACTTGATGGACTTATGTCTTTTTTCAACCATACTAACTATGTAACTGTGATTCTCAAAGAACTTTGCGCCAAAAAATAAAACAAAAAATACTTTTTGTGCGAAAAGTATCACCACATTTTTAAAGAGCTTTGTGCCGCGGTTTACACTGTTCACATCAGTTTTGTAAAAGTGGGGGTGTCCACATATATTTTCTGCTTTAGGATGCGTACCCACAGGGCATATACACAGCGTATTTCACGCTGTGCAAAATTTAGGGCAGCAGCGGGAAATACGCTGCGTATTCCTCGCTCACTATACATACAAGGCTTTCCGGCGGCAGCCCTATGTGTGCAGTGAGTTTTGGAGGCGGAGCCGCGCGTCACAGTCACAGCGGCACACGGCCCCGCCTCCAAAACTCACTACACACATAGGGCTGCCATCGGAAAGCCCTGTGTGTATAGTGAGCGAGGAATACGCAGCGTAAATTTGGCGTAAATTTTTCTTGGTCACTGCACCTGCACTCACATTTAAGCTCAGAAATGTTTTATTTATGCTGTTATCGCTTGTCTGAGCACTAGTAACCATGGAATATTTCACACACACACAACATACTCAGCTCTAATACATACACACACAACATACTCAGCTCTGCTGCATACACCCACAACATACTCAGCTCTGCTACATTGACACACACACATAACATACTCAGCTCTGCTACATTCACACACACACAACATACCCACATACTCAGCTCTGCTACATTCCCCACACACACACTACATACTCAGTTCTGCTACATTCACACACAAAGAATACTCAGCTCTGCTATATTCACACTAATAACATACTCAGCTCTGCTACATTCACACACACACCATACTCAGCTCTGCTACATTCACACACACATAACATACTCAGCTCTGCTACATTCACACACATAACATACTCAGCTCTGCTACATTCACACACAACATACTCAGCTCTGCTACATTCACACACATAACATACTCAGCTCTGCTACATTCACACACATGCCCTACTCAGCTATGCTACATTCACACACACATAACATACTCAGCACTGCTACATTCACACTCACACACACCATACTCAGCTCTGCTACATTCACACACACATAACATACTCAGCTCTGCTACATTCACACACACATAACATACTAAGCACTGCTACATTCACATACACATAACATACTCAGTTCTGCTACATTCACACACACATAACATACTCAGCTTTGCTACATTCACACAGACACACACACACCATACTCAGATCTGTTACATTCACACACACACCTTACTCAGCTCTGCTACATTCACACACACAACATACTCAGCTCTGCTACATTCACACACACACACACACACACACACACACACCATACTCACCTCTGCTACATTCACACACATAACAATGTTGACCTAAATGACTAATGATGATAAATAGAATCCACCTGTGTGTAATCAAGTCTCCATATGAATGCACCTCCACTGTGATAGTCTCAGAGGTCTGTTTAACCCCTTAAGGACGCAGGCCTTTATCACCTTAAGTACTGAGCCCTTTTCTCGCAATTCTGACCACCGTCGCTTTATGAATTAATAACGCGAAAGCGCTTTTACCGAATATTCTGATTCTGAGAGTATTTTTTTCGTGACATATTCTACTTTATTTTGGTGGTAAATTTTCGGCGTTACTTGCATCCTTTTTTGGTGAAAAATCTCAAAATTTCATGAAAATTTTGAAAATTTTGCATTTTTCTAACTTTGAAGCTCCCTACTTGTAAGGAAAATGGATATTCACAATAAATTTTTTTATTCACAAATACAATATGTCCATTTTATGTTGGCATCATAAAATGGACATCATTTTGCTTTTTGAAAAAATTTGAGGGCTTCAAAGTATAGTAGCAATTTTCAAAAAATTCATGAAAATTGCTAAATCTGAAGGGACAAATGTTACAGAACTACAACTCCCAGCATGCCTGGGCAGTCCAGGCATGCTGAGAGTTGTAGTTTGGCAACATCTGGAGGGCTACCGTTTGGGCACCACTGTAACAGTGGTCTCCAAACTGTAACCCTCCAGATGTTGCAAAACTACAACTCCCAGCATGCCCAGACCGCCTTTGGCTGTATGGGCATGCTGGGAGTTGCAGTTTGGCCTTCCTAGTGGTTGCCACAGTAAAAATCGTTTTACTTTCACTTTCAATCCTCCACCGTCGCTTCCCTACATGATCCAGTATCCAGCAGTCTCCAGCAAAGATCCGGGGTCCCCAGGCATCTTCTCCTGCAGGTACCGGCCTCCATCTTCTTCCCACGATCCCCTCGACATCCAAGGATGGGCAGAACGAGGGTTGCCATGGCAACCCACTGTCCTGCTCTGCCATAGGTCAGAATCAGTTCTGACCAATGGCAGGGGATAGGAGAAGATCGCAGCTCTGCAACCTCACTCCTAGCCCTCAAGATGATCGGGGCTGTCCCTGACAGCTCCGATCATCGCTATTTTCCGGGTGATCGGGTCACCAGAGACCTGATCAGCCCGGAATAGCAGAAAATCGCATGTCTGAATTGACATGGAATTTTCTGCGATCGCCAACATGGGGGGATCTCAGGAATGATTCCAGCAGGCATCCCGATCCGGTCCCCAACCGGCTAGCGGCGGGGACCGGAATTCCCACGGGCATATCCATACGCCCTCAGTCCTTAAGGACTCGGGATGCAGGGCGCATGGATACGCCCGGCGTCCTGAACAGGTTAAAGCGCAGAGAGCATCATGAAGAACAAGGAACACACCAGGCATGTCCGAGATACTGTTGAAGAGATGTTTAAAGCCAGATTTGGATACAAAAAGATTTCCCAAGCTTTAAACAAGTGCAGAAAGGCCAAGTCACAGTTCAGACCTGAATCCAATGGAGAATCTGTGGAAAGAACTGAAAACTGCTGTTCACAAACACTATCCATCCAACCTCTCTGAGCTCCAGCTGTTTTGCAAGGAGGAATGGGCAAAAATTTCAGTCTCTCAAAGTGCAAAACTGATAGAGACATACCACAAGCGACTTACAGCTGTAATCGCAGCAAAAGGTGGCGCTACAAAGTATTAACTTAAGGGGGCTGAATAATTTTGCACGCCCAATTTTTCAGTTTTTTATTTGTTAAAAAAGTTTGAAATATCCAATAAATTTCGTTCCACTTCATGATTATGTCCCACTTGTTGATTCTTTACAAAAAATTACAGTTTTCTTTCGTTATGGTTGAAGCCTGAAATGTGACAAAAGGTTGAAAAGTTCAAGGGGGCCGAATACTTTCACAAGGCACTGTATATGCAGCCTAGGCACAATATACATCCATTATCCACTCCCTGAAGCCAGCATAGGATCTTCTCACATACAGTATATAGCTGTAGCAAGGTGTATTCTATCTCTTGCATGGGATACACACATTCTACACACATCATACATACACCCGCTGCTTCCCCCCCACATCATACAATACATACATACATACACATATATTATACATAAATTTCATACACACACACACACACAATGTACATACACACACATCATACATGCATACACACACGTGCAATAATACATACACACATAATACATATACGCTCACATCAAACATACATATATACATCGCACTTTCACACATCTATCATAAATACATATATTACATATGTCACGATGCCGGCTGGCAGGTAGTGGATCCTCTGTGCCAGAGAGGGATTGGCGTGGACCGTGCTAGTGGACCGGTTCTAAGCCACTACTGGTTTTCACCAGAGCCCGCCGCAAAGCGGGATGGTCTTGCTGCGGCGGTAGTGACCAGGTCGTATCCACTAGCAACGGCTCACCTCTCTGGCTGCTGAAGATAGGCGCGGTACAAGGGAGTAGGCAAAAGCAAGGTCGGACGTAGCAGAAGGTCGGGGCAGGCAGCAAGGATCGTAGTCAGGGGCAACGGCAGAAGGTCTGGAAACACAGGCAAGGAACACACAAGGAACGCTTTCACTGGCACTAAGGCAACAAGATCCGGCAAGGGAGTGCAGGGGAAGTGAGGTGATATAGGGAAGTGCACAGGTGAACACACTAATTGGGACCACTGCGCCAATCAGCGGCGCAGTGGCCCTTTAAATCGCAGAGACCCGGCGCGCGCGCGCCCTAGGGAGCGGGGCCGCGCGCGCCGGGACAGAACAGACGGAGAGCGAGTCAGGTAGGGGAGCCGGGGTGCGCATCGCGAGCGGGCGCTACCCGCATCGCGAATCGCATCCCGGCTGGCAGCGGAATCGCAGCGCCCCGGGTCAGAGGACGTGACCGGAGCGCTGCCGCGGGGAGAGTGAAGCGAGCGCTCCGGGGAGGAGCGGGGACCCGGAGCGCTCGGCGTAACAGTACCCCCCCCCTTGGGTCTCCCCCTCTTCTTAGAGCCTGAGAACCTGAGGAGCAGACTTTTGTCTAGGATGTTGTCCTCAGGTTCCCAGGATCTCTCTTCAGGACCACAACCCTCCCAGTCCACTAAAAAAAATTTTTTCCCTCTGACCTTTTTGGCAGCTAAAATTTCTTTGACCGAGAAGATGTCCGAGGAGCCAGAAACAGGAGTGGGAGGAACAGATTTGGGAGAAAAACGGTTGAGGATGAGTGGTTTGAGAAGAGAGACGTGAAAGGCATTAGGGATACGAAGAGAGGGAGGAAGAAGAAGTTTATAAGAGACAGGATTAATTTGACACAAAATTTTGAAAGGACCAAGATAGCGTGGTCCCAACTTGTAGCTAGGGACACGGAAGCGGACATATTTAGCGGAGAGCCATACCTTGTCTCCAGGGGAAAAAACGGGGGGAGCTCTTCTTTTCTTATCCGCGAACTTCTTCATGCGTGATGAAGCCTGTAAGAGAGAATTTTGGGTCTCTCTCCATATGATGGAAAGGTCACGAGAAATTTCATCCACAGCGGGCAGACCAGAGGGCAAGGGAGTAGGGAGGGGGGGAAGAGGGTGACGGCCGTACACCACGAAAAATGGGGATTTGGAGGAAGACTCAGAGACCCTGAAGTTATACGAGAATTCGGCCCATGGGAGGAGATCTGCCCAGTCATCCTGGCGGGAGGAAACAAAATGTCGCAAATAATCACCCAAGATCTGGTTAATCCTTTCTACTTGTCCATTGGACTGGGGATGATATGCAGAAGAAAATTTTAATTTAATCTTGAGTTGTTTACAGAGAGCCCTCCAGAATTTAGACACGAATTGGACGCCTCTATCCGAGACAATCTGCGTAGGCAACCCGTGAAGACGAAAAATGTGTACAAAAAATTGTTTAGCCAACTGAGGCGCAGAAGGAAGACCAGGAAGAGGGATGAAATGTGCCATTTTGGAGAATCGATCAACGACCACCCAAATAACAGTGTTGCCACGGGAAGGGGGTAAATCAGTAATAAAATCCATACCAATCAGAGACCAAGGCTGTTCGGGGACAGGCAGAGGATGAAGAAAACCAGCGGGCTTCTGGCGAGGAGTCTTATCCCGGGCACAGATAGTGCAGGCTCGCACAAAGTCCACAACATCCGTCTCCAGAGTCGGCCACCAATAGAAGCGGGAGATGAGTTGCACAGATTTCTTGATACCCGCATGACCTGCGAGATGGGAGGAGTGACCCCATTTGAGGATTCCGAGGCGTTGGCGAGGAGAAACAAAGGTCTTTCCTGGAGGAGTCTGCCTGATGGAGGCAGGAGAAGTGGAGATCAGGCAGTCAGGTGGAATGATGTGTTGCGGAGAGAGTTCAACTTCTGAGGCATCCGAGGAACGAGAGAGAGCATCGGCCCTAATGTTCTTATCGGCAGGACGAAAGTGAATCTCAAAATTAAATCGGGCAAAGAACAGAGACCACCGGGCCTGGCGAGGATTCAGCCGTTGGGCAGACTGGAGGTAGGAGAGGTTCTTGTGGTCGGTGTAGATAATAACAGGAGAACTTGATCCCTCCAGCAGATGCCTCCATTCCTCAAGTGCTAATTTAATGGCTAGAAGCTCTCGATCCCCGATGGAGTAGTTCCTCTCCGCTGGAGAGAAGGTCCTAGAGAAAAAACCACAAGTGACAGCATGCCCGGAAGAATTTTTTTGTAGAAGAACAGCTCCAGCTCCCACTGAGGAGGCATCAACCTCCAATAGGAAGGGTCTGGAAGGGTCAGGTCTGGAGAGGACGGGAGCCGAAGAAAAGGCAGACTTGAGTCGTTTAAAGGCGTCTTCTGCTTGAGGAGGCCAGGACTTGGGATCAGCATTTTTTTTGGTTAAAGCCACGATAGGAGCCACAATGGTAGAAAAATGTGGAATAAATTGCCTGTAATAATTGGCGAACCCCAAAAAGCGTTGGATAGCACGGAGTCCGGAGGGGCGTGGCCAATCTAAGACGGCAGAGAGTTTGTCTGGATCCATCTGTAGTCCCTGGCCAGAGACCAAAAATCCTAGAAAAGGAAGAGATTGGCATTCAAACAGACATTTCTCAATTTTGGCATAGAGTTGGTTGTCACGAAGTCTCTGAAGAACCATACGGACATGCTGGCGGTGTTCTTCTAGATTGGCAGAAAAAATTAGGATATCGTCCAGATATACAACAACACAGGAGTATAACAGATCACGAAAAATTTCATTGACAAAGTCTTGGAAGACGGCAGGGGCGTTGCACAGTCCAAAGGGCATGACCAGATACTCAAAGTGTCCATCTCTGGTGTTAAATGCCGTTTTCCACTCGTCCCCCTCTCTGATGCGGATGAGGTTATAGGCGCCTCTTAAGTCCAATTTAGTGAAGATGTGGGCACCTTGGAGGCGATCAAAGAGTTCAGAGATGAGGGGTAAGGGGTAGCGGTTCTTAACCGTGATTTTATTAAGACCGCGGTAGTCAATGCAAGGACGTAGGGAGCCATCTTTTTTGGACACAAAGAAAAATCCGGCTCCGGCAGGAGAGGAGGATTTACGGATAAAGCCCTTTTTTAGATTCTCCTGGACGTATTCGGACATGGCAAGAGTCTCTGGGGCAGAGAGAGGATAAATTCTGCCCCGGGGTGGAGTAGTGCCCGGGAGGAGGTCGATAGGGCAATCATAAGGCCTGTGAGGAGGTAGAGTCTCAGCTTGTTTTTTGCAGAAAACATCCGCGAAGTCCATATAGGCCTTAGGGAGACCGGTTACTGGAGGAACCACAGAGTTACGGCAAGGGTTACTGGGAACCGGTTTTAGACAGTTCTTGGAACAAGAGGACCCCCAACTCTTGATCTCCCCAGTGGACCAATCCAGGGTAGGGGAATGAAGTTGAAGCCAGGGAAGTCCAAGGAGAATTTCCGAGGTGCAATTGGGGAGGACCAAAAGTTCAATCCTCTCATGATGAGATCCGATGCTCATAAGAAGGGGCTCCGTGCGGAAACGTATGGTACAGTCCAATCTTTCATTATTTACACAATTGATGTAGAGGGGTCTGGCGAGACTGGTCACCGGGATGTTGAACCTGTTGACGAGAGAGGCCAAAATAAAATTTCCTGCAGATCCTGAGTCCAAGAAGGCCACTGTAGAGAAGGAGAAGGCAGAGGCAGACATCCGCACAGGCACAGTAAGACGTGGAGAAGCAGAGTAGACATCAAGGACTGTCTCACCTTTGTGCGGAGTCAGCGTACGTCTTTCCAGGCGGGGAGGACGGATAGGACAATCTCTTAGGAAGTGTTCGGTACTAGCACAGTACAGGCAGAGGTTCTCCATACGGCGTCGTGTCCTCTCTTGAGGTGTCAGGCGAGACCGGTCGACCTGCATAGCCTCCACGGCGGGAGGCACAGGAACAGATTGCAGGGGACCAGAGGAGAGAGGAGCCGAGGAGGAGAAACGCCTCGTGCGAACAGAGTCCATATCTTGGCGGAGTTCCTGACGCCTTTCGGAAAAACGCATGTCAATGCGAGTGGCTAGGTGAATAAGTTCATGTAGATTAGCAGGAATTTCTCGTGCGGCCAGAACATCTTTAATGTTGCTGGATAGGCCTTTTTTGAAGGTCGCGCAGAGGGCCTCATTATTCCAGGACAATTCTGAAGCAAGAGTACGGAATTGTACGGCATACTCGCCAACGGAAGAATTACCCTGGACCAGGTTCAACAGGGCAGTCTCAGCAGAAGAGGCTCGGGCAGGTTCCTCAAAGACACTTCGGATTTCCGAGAAGAAGGAGTGTACAGAGGCAGTGACGGGGTCATTGCGGTCCCAGAGCGGTGTGGCCCATGACAGGGCTTTTCCGGACAGAAGGCTGACTACGGAAGCCACCTTAGACCTTTCAGTGGGAAACAGGTCCGACATCATCTCCAGATGCAGGGAACATTGGGAAAGAAAGCCACGGCAAAACTTAGAGTCCCCATCAAATTTATCCGGCAAGGATAAGCGTATCCCAGGAGCGGCCACTCGCTGCGGAGGAGGTGCAGGAGCTGGCGGAGGAGATGACTGCTGAAGCTGTGGTAGTAACTGTTGTAGCATAATGGTCAGTTGAGACAGCTGTTGGCCTTGTTGCGCTATCTGTTGTGACTGCTGGGCGACCACCGTGGTGAGGTCAGCGACAACTGGCAGAGGAACTTCAGCGGGATCCATGGCCGGATCTACTGTCACGATGCCGGCTGGCAGGTAGTGGATCCTCTGTGCCAGAGAGGGATTGGCGTGGACCGTGCTAGTGGACCGGTTCTAAGCCACTACTGGTTTTCACCAGAGCCCGCCGCAAAGCGGGATGGTCTTGCTGCGGCGGTAGTGACCAGGTCGTATCCACTAGCAACGGCTCACCTCTCTGGCTGCTGAAGATAGGCGCGGTACAAGGGAGTAGGCAAAAGCAAGGTCGGACGTAGCAGAAGGTCGGGGCAGGCAGCAAGGATCGTAGTCAGGGGCAACGGCAGAAGGTCTGGAAACACAGGCAAGGAACACACAAGGAACGCTTTCACTGGCACTAAGGCAACAAGATCCGGCAAGGGAGTGCAGGGGAAGTGAGGTGATATAGGGAAGTGCACAGGTGAACACACTAATTGGGACCACTGCGCCAATCAGCGGCGCAGTGGCCCTTTAAATCGCAGAGACCCGGCGCGCGCGCGCCCTAGGGAGCGGGGCCGCGCGCGCCGGGACAGAACAGACGGAGAGCGAGTCAGGTAGGGGAGCCGGGGTGCGCATCGCGAGCGGGCGCTACCCGCATCGCGAATCGCATCCCGGCTGGCAGCGGAATCGCAGCGCCCCGGGTCAGAGGACGTGACCGGAGCGCTGCCGCGGGGAGAGTGAAGCGAGCGCTCCGGGGAGGAGCGGGGACCCGGAGCGCTCGGCGTAACAACATACATACACACTTTCTACATACATCACACATATATACGCACACATCATACATACACACACATCATACATATACATCATACTGATACACATCATACAAACACACACACACACACACACGATACATACACATCATACATACACCCGCCAACACATCATACATTACATATATACATACTCACACACCCGACACATGTCATATATACACACACATTAATACATACACACAATACATAAACTCACACAAAACATACATGCACATCACATCAAACATACATAAAAACATACAAGCCTCATATATACACATGATACATAACCTCCCCCAAGGTCCTCGGCCTCCTTACCTGCATACGCCAGGAGTTCAGGGTGATCAGATCCTGGGGATCTAGTGCTAGAGGTTGGAGGCAGGAGGCAGCGCTAAGCTGTTGACAGCTACGCCGCACGGAAGCTTTAGTGCCCTGGGTAGGCCAAAGGCCTGTGCTGCAGCCAGCAGGGGCGGGAGGTGTCTGGGTGTTGGGGTTCTGGGCTATTTTTGGTTTTATAGGCACTGCTGGGGGCCCCTACATAGATGGGCTGGGACCCCTCCCCATTGTGGCTGCCCGGCCGCCATGAATATGTTGCCACGTGGTCAGAACAGATAGGCAGCGCCGACTCCCATCTGCTTGTTTGCCTCCACTTCCTCCTTGGTGCCAGGAGGAAGCAGACGTGTGTGCCTTCACAGCGCACGTTTGCTTCCAGCAGCCAATGCGCTGCAGTAGGAGGAGGGGTAAGAGTGTCTGGAGCCGCAAGCTTAAAAAAAAGAAAAGTTTTCAAACATTGCTTCGAGGCAGACGCCTGGTGGAACTGGACAACTGTGCTTATCTGCCCCCAGCATCACCTAAAAGATAACGTCAAATTTTTACCTAGACAAAGCATCAGCTGCTAAATTTTTGACACCATCAATATGTTCTGCCACAAGATGAAAATTAAATTGTAAAGCAATCCATACTAATTTCCTTAAAAACTTCATCACTTCTGCAGACTTTGATCTACCTTTGTTTATGATATCCACCGTGGCCAAGTTATCTAGAGATGTCGAGAATTGTTCGCCGGCGAACAGTTACCGGCGAATTTAGCATGTTCGTGTTCGCCTCGCCGGGCGAACATATGTGAAGTTCGATCCGCCCCCTATACTTTAACATTGCGGTAAACTTTGACCCTGTGAGTCAGAGTCAGCAGACACATTACAGCCAATCAGCAGCAGTCCCTCCCTTCCAGACCCTCCTACCTCTTGCACGGAAGTCATTTTACCCTCATTCAGCATGCTGCAGGCTTAGGAAGTGGAGGGTCAGAGAAGCTGCTCCTATTGTATAGGGAAAGCGATAGCTAGGTTGCTGCTAGGTGGTTATTCAGGGTCCAATTTACTTCTAAAGAACTAGTGTGACATCGGCTTTAAGGACAGCACCCAAAAAAGCCCTTTTTAAAGCTGAAAGAGATCAGTCCTGGTTGGGAGGGAACCACTGGTTAAAAGGGGTACTCCGGAATCAAACTTAACCTCTTAAGGACCCAGCCATTTTACACCTTAGGACCCGGCCATTTTTTGAACATCTGACCACTGTCACTTTAAACATTAATAACTCTGGAATGCTTTTAGTTATCATTCTGATTCCGAGATAGTTTTTTCGTGACATATTCTACTTTAACATAGTGGTAAAAAAAAAATTGTAACTTGCATCCTTTCTTGGTGAAAAATTAGAAAATGTTATGAAAAATTTGAAAATTTTGCATTTTTCTAACTTTGAAGCTCTCTGTTTGTAAGGAAAATGGATATTCAAAATATTTTAAAAAAAATTTCACATATACAATATGTCTACTTTATGTCTGCATCATAAAATTGATGAGTTTTTACTTTTGGAAGACACCAGAGGGCTTCAAAGTTCAGCAGCAATTTTCCAATTTTTCACAAAATTTCCAAACTCACTATTTTTCAGGGACCAGTTCAGGTTTGAAGTGGATTTGAAGGGTCTTCATCTTAGAAATACCCCATTAATGACCCCATTATAAAAACTTCACCCCCTAAAGTATTCATAATGACATTCAGTCAGCATTTTAACCCTTTACGTATGTCACAGGAATAGCAGCAAAGTGAAGGAGAAAATTCACAATGTTCATTTTTTACACTTGCATGTTCTTGTAGACCCAATTTTTGAATTTTTACGAGGGGTAAAAGGAGAAAGTGTATACTTATATTTGTAGCCCAATTTCTCTCGAGTAAGCAGATACCTCATATGTCTATGTAAAGTGTTCGGTGGGCGCAATAGAGGGCTCAGAACCAAAGGCGTGACAAGGGGATTTTGGAGAGTACGTTTTTCTGAAATGGTTTTTGGGGGGCATGTTGCATTTAGGAAGCCCCTATGGTGCCAGAACAGCAAAAAAAAAAACACATGCCATACCATTTTGGAAACAAGACCCCTTGAGGAACGTAACAAGGAATTAAGTGAGCCTTAATACCCCACATGTGTTTCACGACTTTTGCATATGTAAAAAAATAAAATAAAATTTCACTAAAATGTGTGTTTCCCCCCAAATTTCACATTTTTGCAAGGGTTAATAGCAGAAAATACCCCCCAAAATTTGTAACCCCATCTCTTCTGAGTATGGAGGTACCCCATAAGTTGACCTGAAGTGCACTACGGGCGAACTACAATGCTCAGAAGAGAAGGAGTCATATTTGACTTTTTGAGAGCAAATTTTGCTCGGGGGGCATGTCCCATATAGGAAGCCCCTATGGTGCCAGGACAGCAAAAATTACCCCCATGGCATACCATTTTGGAAACTAGACCCCTTGAGGAACGTAACAAGGAATAAAGTGAGCCTTAATACCCCACACGGGTTTCACGACTTTTGCATACGTTAAAAAAAATTAAAAAAAATGTCATTAAAATGGGTGTTTCCCCCCAAATTTCACATTTTTGCAAGGGTTAATAGCAAAAAATACCCCCCAAAATTTGAAACCCCATCTCTTCTGAGTATGGAGGTACCCCATAAGTTGACCTGAAGTGCACTACGAGCAAACTACAATGCTCAGAAGTGGAGTCATATTTGGCTTTTTGAGAGCAAATTTTGCTCGGGGGCATGTCGCATTTAGGAAGCCCCTATGGTGCCAGAACCGCAAAATAACCCCCACATGGCATACCATTTTGGAAACTAGACCCCTTGAGGAACGTAACAAGGGGTACAGTGAGCATTTACCCCCATTGGTGTCTGTCAGATCTTTGGAACAGTGGTCTGTACAACATTTTTAATTTGCACAGCCCACTTTTCCAAAGATCTGTCAGACACCTGTGGGGTGTAAATTCTCACTGCACCCCTCATTACATTCCGTGAGGGGTGTAGTTTCCGAAATGGGGTCACATGTGGGGTTTAGTTTTTTTTGCGTTTGTCAAAACCGCTGTAACAATCGGCCACCCCTGTTCAAATCACCTCAAATGTACATGGTGCACTCTCCCTTCTGAGCCTTGTTGTGCGCCCCCAGAGCACTTTGCGCCCACATATGTGGTATCTCCGTAGTCAGGAGAAACTGCATTACAAATTTTGGGGGGCTTTTTTCCCTTTTACCTCTTGTCAAAATGAAAAGTATAGGGCAACAGCAGCATGTTAGTGTGAAAAAATAATTTTTTTACACTAACATGCTGGTGTAGACCCCAACTTCACATTTTCATAAGGGGTGAAAGGAGAAAAAGCCCCCCAAAATTTGTTATACAATTTCTCCTGAGTACGGCGATGCCCCATATGTGACCCTAAACTGTTGCCCTGAAATACGACAGGGCTCCAAAGTGAGAGAGCGCCATGCGCATTTGAGGCCTAAATTAGGGATTTGCATAGGGGTGGACATAGGGGTATTCTACGCCAGTGATTCCCAAACAGGGTGCCTCCAGCTGTTGCAAAACTCCCAGCATGCTTGGATAGTCAACGGCTGTCCAGCAATACTGGGAGTTGTTGTTTTGCAACAGCTGGAGGCGCCATTTTGAAAACTGTGGCGTACCAGACGTTTTTCATTTTTATTGGGGAGGGGAGGGGGGCTGTGTAGGGGTATGTGTATACGTAGTGTTTTTTACTTTTTATTTTATTTTTTGTTAGTGTAGTGTAGTGTTTTTAGGGTACAGTCGCACGGGCGGGGGGGTTACAGCGAGTTTGAGCTGCCGCGCAAAATTTGCTGCATCGCAAACTTGCAGCCTGATACTCACTGTAAGCCCCCTGCCCATGTGAATGTATCCTGTACATTCACGGGGGGGGGACCTCCAGCTGTTGCAAAACTACAACTCCCAGCATGCACAGTCTATCAGTGCATGCTGGTAGTTATAGTTTTGCAACAGCTGGAGGCACACGGGTTGGGAAACACTGAGTAAGGAAACAGACAATGTTTCCCAATCAGTGTGCCTCCAGTTGTTGCAAAACCACAACTCTCAGCATTCTCAAGCATGCTGGGAGTAGTAGTTCGGCAACACCTTTAGAGACAGATGTTGCCGAACTACAACTCCCAGCATGCTTGGAGTTGTAGTTTTGCAACATCTGGAGGACTACAGTTTGCAGACCACTAATACAGTGGTTCCCAATCTGTGCCCTTCCAGATGTTGCAAAACTACAACTCCCAGTATGCCAAAACTGTCCAGGCATGCTGGGAGTTGTAGTTCTGCAACATCTGAAGGGCCAGATGTTACAGAACTACAACTCCCAGTATGCCTGGACAGTAAGGGCATGCTGAGGCTGTGTAGTTTTGCAACATCTGCAAGGGCACAGTGGTCCCAAACTGTGGACCTCCAGATGTTGCAAAACTGCAACTCCCAGCATGCCCAGACGCCAAGGGCTGTCTGGGCATGCTGTGAGTTGTAGTTTACAGGGTCCCATTACAGCAATGCATGTCTTTTTACGGCGACGTGCATTGCTGTAAAGGGCCCGACCGCGGCTGAAGATCTACTCACCTGTCGCCGCCGCCGCCGTCTCTGCCGCCGGGATCCGGGTCTTCAGGGACGAGGTAAGTACCGGGGCCGGTCCCCAGCACTCTCCCGTCCCCCGCCGCGTCCTCCGGTCTTCCTCCCGTCCTCTCCGGACTTTCAGGGGCCGGGCAGGACGGGAGGAAGTAACCGCCCCCCTCCTGCGATTGGTCGGTTAACTAACCGACAGATCGCAGGGGGATCGGAGGAGGTGGCAGGCTTGCCACTTCGCTCCTAGGCTCCAGCATGGTCCTGGCTATCTGTGACAGCCGGGATCATGCGAAATTACCGGGCGGTCGGGTCCCAGAGACCCGATCAGCCCGGTATCGCCGCAGATCGCAAGGGCGATTTCCCTACATGGCCCCCCTCGGCATTTGCCCTGGATGCCTGCTGAAGGATTTCAGCAGGCATCCAGTTCCGATCTCTGCCCGGCGCGCGGCAGAGACCGGAAAACGCCAGGGAGTATGGATACGCCCTGGGTCCTTAAGGCCGAGGGTGTGAGGGCGTATCCATACGCCCTGGGTCCTTAAGAGGTTAAAGGGGTATTCCAGGAAAAAAATAATTTTATATATCAACTGGCTCCAGAAAGTTAAACAGATTTGTAAATTACTTCTATTAAAAAATCTTAAAAAAAAGTTTTATCTGGGAATACCGCTTTAAGTTCCTTCAAGCAATTAACTACTACAGTATTCAAAGGGCTGAAAGATATCAGTCCGTGTGTCTTGCAAAAGCTGGAGGCACCCTGGTTGGGAGGAAACCGCTGGTTAAAAGGGGTTCTCCAGTATAAAACTTAAGTTCCTTCAAGCAACTAATTACTACAGTATTCAAAGGTCTGAAAGATATCAGTCCGTGTGTTTTGCAACAGCTGGAGGCACCCTGGTTGGGGACCACTGCTTAAAAGGGGAACTCCGCTGGCAAGCTTTTTTTCTTTATGGCAACTAACTACTACAGTAGGCAAAGGGCTGAAATATATCAGTCCGTGTGAAATCGCGGCATCCCGAACAGCGAGCAGGACACCGGGAGGGCTCTTACCTGCCTCCTCGGATCCCCGAATGGCTGCTCCGTGCCTGAAATCCAGGCAGGAGCAGTCAAGTGCCCATAACACTGATCACTGCCATGGTAACCCATGGCAGGGATCTGTGCAATGAATCAAAGTGTGCAGTGCTATAACCCTCTATGAGGGCTATAACACTGCAAAAAAAAGATGTGTAAAAAAAAGTTAAAAAATATGTATTAACCCTTTCCTGAACAAAGGTTCAAAACACCCACCTTTTCCCATAATAAAAAATTAAACATGAAAATAAAAATAAATATAAACATATGTGGTATTGCCGTGTGCGTAAATGTTTGAACTATAAAATTATATCATTAAATAAACCGCACGGTCAATGTCGTACGCGCAAAAAAATTCCAAAGTCCAAAATAGCGTATTTTTGGTCAGATTTCAAACCATAAAAAAATTTATAAAAAGTGATCAAAAAGTCCGATCAAAACAAAAATGGTACCGATAAAAACTTCAGATCCCGGCGCAAAAAAATAGCCCTCACAACATCCCATCCACATAAAAATAAAAAAGTTATAGGGGTCAGAAAATAAATTTTACTGCTTCTAGTTATGATTTTTTTCAAAAGTACAACAAAATCAAAAGTATACAAGTAGGGTATCATTTTAACTGTATGGACCTACAGAATAAAGATAAGGTGTCATTTTTACCGAAAAATGGACTGCGTAAAAATGGAAGCCCCCAAAAGTGACAAAATAGTGTTTTTTCTTCAATTTTGTTGCACAATGATTTTTTTTCCCATTTCGCTGTACATTTTTGGGTAAAATGACTGATGTCATTACATAGTAGAATTGGTGGCGCAATAAATAAGCTGTCACATAGAATTTTAGGTGAAAAACTGAGAGAGTTACGATTTTTTAAAGGTAAGGAGGAAAAATGTCAAATGAAAAAATGGAAAAACCCTGAGTCCTTAAAGGAGTAGTCCAGTGGTGATTCAGTGGTGAGCAACTTATCCCCTATCCTAAGGATAGGGGATAAGTTGCAGATCGCGGGGGGTCCGACCCCTGGGGCCCCCCGCGATCTCCTGTATGGAGCCCCGACAGCCCGCTGGAAGGGGGCGTGTCGACCTCCGCACGAGGCGGCGGCCGACACGCCCCCTCAATACAACTCTATGGCAGAGCCGAAGCGCTGCCTTCGGCAATCTCCGGCTCTGCCATAGAGATGTATTGAGGGGGCGTGTCGGCCGCCGCCTCGTGCGGGGGTCGACACCCGCTATCTCGGCGGAGAGCCGGGGCCCCGTACAGAGAGATCGCAGGGGGCCCCAGCGGTCGGACCCCCCGCGATCTCAAACTTATCCCCTATCCTTAGGATAGGGGATAAGTTTTTCACCACTGGACTACCCCTTTAAGGGGTTAAAAGGGGAACTCCGCTGGCAAGCTTTTTTGCTCATTGTCACACTAGTGCAAATCATATTTGGTGTGACAGTTGAGCAAATTTAAAAAAAACACCTTTTTTGGCTATTAAATAAAACCAGTCACTGTAAGTTCACTTCACAGTTGCCAGTTTTTTTTGCCTGCAGGGCAAATTGTGTCACACTAGTGCAAATCACATTTGGTGTGACAGTTGTGCACTTTAAAAAAAATTACCTTTTTTGGCTGTCAAATAAAACCAGTCACTGTCAGTTCACATCACAGTTGCCAGTATTTTTGCCTGCAGGGCAAATTGTGTCACCCTAGTGCAAATCACATTTGGTGTGACAGTTGTGCAAATTTAAAAAAAAAAAAAAACTTTTTTGGCTGTTAAATAAAACCAGTCACTGTCAGTTCACGTCACAGTTGCCAGGTTTTTTTGCCTACAGGGCAAATTGTGTCACCCTAGTGCAAATCACATTTGGTGTGACACTTGTGCAAATTTTATCAAAACAATCACAGGCAGAGGAAGGCCACCCCACAGGGGCCGTCGTGGTGCTGAGATTCCCTTTGGCCCTAGAATGGCCAGTGTTCAGATGCCATGTACCCTGAACCCCCAAAGTTCTGAGGACTTAGTTGACTGGCTATCACAAGACACCCAATCTACTACAGCTTCCGCTCGGAACCTTGATGCACCATCCTTCTCCTCCTCTAGCTTAGCTTCGGGCACCTCTCATGCTACCACTTGCCCGCCTGCCGCCACCACCAACACTAGCACCACAGCAGCTTTACTTGATCCGTTAGAGGAGTTATTTACACATCAGTTTGAAGACATGAGTGATGCGCAACCATTATTGCCAGCGGATGTAGTTAACAGGGATATGTCTCAGTCAGGCAGCATTACACACATGGACGTACGGTGTGATGATGATGTTGTACCCGCTGCTGCTTCCTTTCTTGAGGTGTCAGATAGCGGTGAAGGTGTTGATGACAATGTGTCCGTGGATGCCACGTGGGAGCCCGCTAGAAGAGATGAAGAGGGGGAAAGTTCAGATGGGGAGACAGAGAGGAGGAGGAGACGAGTTGGAAGCAGGGGGAGGTCGTCGCAAGGACCTAGTGGCACAGTCATACACCCGGGGTCAGCCAGACGGGACGCCAATCAACGCATGCTGTTGCCACCACCAGAATGCCATTATCGCAGAGCTCTGCAGTGTGGAATTTTTTTTGGTGTGTCTGCCTCTGACAACAATGAGGCCATTTGCAACCAGTGCCGGAAGAAACTGAGTCGTGGGAAGTCCAACACCCACCTAGGTACAACTGCTTTGCGAAGGCACATGATGTAACATCACAAATGCCTATGGGATCAACACATCAGTACAAGCAGCACACACACTCAAATCCGCCATCCTCCTCCTGGTCCAGCATCTTCAGCCAGGTCAACCACTGCTGCCCTCCTTGCCCCCTCTCAACCACCCGCCTCTCCGTCTCTCACCTTGAGCAGTTCCTGCTCATCTGCCCACAGTCAGGTGTCTGTCAAGGAGATATTTGAGTGCAAGAAGCCAATGTTTCAAAGTCACCCTCTAGCCCCACGTCTGACAGCTGGCTTGTCTGAACTGCTTGCCCGCCAGCTTTTACCATACAAGCTGGTGGAGTCTGAGGCCTTTAAAAAATTTGTAGCCATTGGGACACCGCAGTGGAAGGTACCTGGCCAAAATTTTTTTGCACAAAAGGCAATCCCTAACCTTTACACAGTGTAGGGGCAAGGGTCCATCTGACCACTGATATCTGGTCTGCAAAGCATGGTCAGGGCAGGTATATCACCTACACTGCACATTGGGTAAACCTGGTGACGGCTGCCAAGCGTGGAATGCGTGACACCGCCACGACTTGCAGGCAGGCCTACTGCCACCACCTCTACTCCTCCTACTCCATCCTCTTCCATAACCTCCTCGGCCGAGTCCTCTTCCACTGCTGCGTCTTGATCCACATCACCGGCACCCCCCAGCTCCCCAGGTGCTATTCCACGTCCCGGATACAGCAGTGTCACGCCATCTTGGGGTTGACTTGCCTCAAAGCGGAGTGTCACACCGCACCAGCGCTCCTGTCGGCCCTGAACGCACAGGTGGATCAGTGGCTGACTCCGCACCAACTGGAGGTCGGCAAGGTGGTTTGTGACAACATGGCAAATTTGTTGGCGACATTGAGGTTGGGCAAGTTGACACATGTGCTGTGCATGGCACATGTGTAATCTGATTGTACAACGCTTTGTGCATAAGTACCCAGGCTTACAGGATGTCCTGAAGCAGTCCAGGAAGGTGTGTGGCCATTTCAGGCGTTCCTACACGGCCATGGCGCACTTGTCAGATATCCAGCGGCAAAACAACATGCCAGTGAGGCGCTTGATTTGCGACAGCCCGACACGTTGGAATTCAACACTCCTAATGTTCGACCGCCTGCTCCAACAAGAAAAAGCCGTCAATGAATATTTGTATGACTGGGGTGCTAGGACATCATCTGCGGAGCTGGGAATTTTTTTGCCACGTTACTGGACGCTCATGTGCAATGCCTGTAGGCTCATGCGTCCTTTTTAGGTGACAAACCTGGTCAGTCGCACCGAAGGCACCATCAGTGACATCATACCGTTTGTTTTCTTCCTGGAGCGTGCCCTGGATCAGGCAGTAGATGAGCGTGAAGAGGAAGAGTTGTGGACACCATCACCACCAAAAACAGCTTTGTCAGCATCGCTTGCTGGACCTGTGGCAACGCTGGGAGAGGATTGTGAGGAAGACGAGTCAGAGGAGGAATGTGGCTTTGAAGAGGAGGAGGAAGACCAACCACAGCAGGCATCCCAGGGTGCTCCTTGTCACCTATCTGGTTCCCGTGGTGCTGTAAGTGGCTGGAGGGGAGAAGATGATACCTTCCCTGACATCACTGAGGACGAGGAACGGGACATGAGTAGCTCGGCATCCAACCTTGTGCAAATGGGGTCTTTCATACTGTCGTGCCTGTTGAGGGACCCTCGTATAAAAAGGCTGAAGGAGAACGACCTGTACTGGGTGTCTACTCTACTAGATCCCCGGTATAAACATAAAGTGCCTGACATGTTACCGCATTACTGCAAGACGGAAAGGATTCAGCAGGTCCAAAATAAATTAAGACGTATGCTGTACACAGTGTATAAGGGTCATGTCACAGCACACCAGGAATCTAACCTAATCTAATCTAATCTAAAGTAATCCTCCTCCTCCCACGAACAGGCCGGCAAGGACAGGATGCTTTACAAACATGCTGTTGATGGAGGACATGCAGAGCTTTTTAAGTTCTACGCATCGCCACAGCCCTTCGGGGTCCAACATCAGAGAACGACTTGACCGACAGGTAGCAGACTGCCTGGCCTTAACCGCAGATATCGACACTCTGAGGAGCGATGAACCCCTTGACTACTGGGTGTGCCGGCTTGACCTGTGGCCTGAGCTATCCCAATTTGCGCTCGAACTTCTGGCCTGTCCCGCTTCAAGTGTCCTGTCAGAAAGGACCTTCAGTGCAGCAGGAGGAATTGTCACTGAGAAGAGAAGTCGCCTAGGGCAAAAAAGTCTAGATTACCTCACCTTTATTAAGATGAATGAGGGATGGATCCCGAAGGGACTGACACTGGGCGATACATTTGATTGAACAGATGTGCTGCCTTGGGCTAAAAATGGTCCACATGCTGCTGTATTTTACCTCAATGCCGGATGTCTTGCGTGACTTATCTGCCACCAACTAGGGTTCAAGCCGTAGGGCACTTTCTGCCTGGCGAAACAAACAGAAATTTTTCTGGCCACTGCTACAACAGAGGCTGCAACAATACCACATTTTCCAGCCATGTGTACATGCCTAATTTTTCTGGCCTCTGGTGCTGCACTTTTTCTGGTGCTGCAATTTTTCTGGCGGCTGCTTTCATCTTTATTTGATGAAAAATTTTATTTGGAAAAGGATTCCTTTGTGTGTTTCTCTGTCTTGCATTATAGAGTCTTCTGGACTCTTGGATATGCGCTTGTATTTCAGCCATGTGTACATGCCTAATTTTTCTGGCCTCTGGTGCTGCACTTTTTCTGCTGCTGCAATTATTTTGGCCGCTGCTTTCATCTTGATTTGATGAAAAATTTTATTTTGAAAAGGATTTCTCTGTGATTTTCACCGTCCTGCATCATAGAATCTTCTGAACTTTCTGATAATTTAAACTTGAATTTTCCAGAGTACTAACCATTACACCAAGGAACGCTTGTTGCATGTGATTTTTTTTACTTAAATTTTCAAAAATAAAATACAGAGAGGGATGAACTCTTTATTTGATGAAAATTTTTATTTAGAAAATAATTTCTTTGTCTGTTTCTCCATCCTGCATTATAGAGTCTTCTGGACTCTTGGATATGTGCTTTTTCTTATTTTTCAGCCATGTGTACATGCCTAATTTTTCTGGCCTCTGGTGCTGCACTTTTTATGCTGCCGCAATATTTCTGGGCGCTGCTACAGCTGCGGCTGCAACAATACCACATTTTTGAGCAGTGTGTACATGCCTAATTTTTCTGGTACTCTCTGCTGACATATCTGTCCATTTTAGCAATCGTGCATATTAGATGTATGCTAAGGGTAGCATGGTGGCTCAGAGGTTAGCACTGATGATTTGCAGCGCTGAGGCCTTGGAACACTCTAACTATGTGCTGCCTAATATGGGGGAATCTATGTGCTGCCTAAAGGGGGGCTCTATGTGCTGCCTAAAGGGGGATCTAACTATGTGCTGCCTAAAGGGGGGATCTAAATATGTGCTGCCAAAAGGGACGCTCTGACTATGTGCTGCCTAATATGGGGGAATCTATGTGCTGCCTAAAAGGGGGCTCTATGTGCTTCCTAAAGGGGGATCTAACTATGTGCTGCCTAAAGGGTGGATCTAAATATGTGCTGCCAAAAGGGACGCTCTAACTATGTGCTGCCTAATATTGGGGAATCTATGTGCTGCCTAAAGGGGGCTCTATGCCTAAAGGGGGATCTAACTATGTGCTGCCTAAAGGGAGGCTCTACCTATGTGCTGCCTAAAGGGTGGCTCTAACTATGTGTTGCTTAATATGGGGGAATCTATGTGCTGCCTAAAGGGGGGGTCTAACTATGTGATGACTAAAGGGGGGCTCTATGTGCTGCCTAAAGGGGGCTAAAGCACTTTATTCCAAAGAATTTAGGAATAATAGGTGATTTATGCCCTTTATGGATGAAAACCAGACTCTGCATCAACTATGTAATTTTCCATGGGAGTTTTGCCATGGATCCCACTCCGACACGCCACAGTCCAGGTATTAGTCCCCTTGAAACAACTTTTAAATCACTATTGTGGCCAGAAAGAGTCCCTGTGGGTTTTAAAATTCGCCTGCCCATTGAAGTCAATGGCGGTTCACCCGGTTCGCGAACATTTGCGGTAGTTCGCGTTCGCCGTTCACGAACCGAAAATTTTATGTTTGTGACATCACTAGTCAAGAATTACCACATGTAAAATGTAAACCTACCCCAAGTTAGCTGTTACTGATCAATCAATGACGAAAAGCAATCTAAAGTACCACCAGTATCCAGGAGACCAACATAACTAAATATATAATGAGTAGAAATGAGTGAATCAAAGCCGACGAACCCGAATTCGTTATGAAATTCATGAAATATTCAATTCGCAACGAATGTGACTATCGCAACGATTCGATCGCGCGAATCGCTTCATTAAACTTCATTTTACAGCGTTCCAGGCTATTGGAGACCTAAAATGGCGGATCCACATGTGAGTACATGGGGCAGGGGATTATGGGAGGGTGGGAAACAGCGGCGGGAATGAAGGTAGGCGGGATGACCCTGAATCACATGTGAAATGCAGCCTATCAGTATTCATTGACCCCTTTGATGTCACAGCCATATATAATCGGCGGCCATCTTGCCTCTCTTCATTTAGTCTATGCACTCAGAGATAGAGAGAACGGGACTGCGTGTGTGTGACTAGCTTATATCACAGCGTTACACTGCAACTGCTAGTCACATCAGCATTGGGGAAAGACAGGAGTGCAGTGCTTTGCTGTTGTCACTGAGAAGGATCATTGATATCTAAACCTCCTATTCACGTTATTGAGCATTGCAGCAGAGAGGGGCAGATAGCTGTCAGCTGCCTCATACAGATCAACAAGCTGCCTGAACTTTATGAACCATCTTATCTCCTAATTTTTCAGTGCAATTCAGTGTTTTTATATATATATATTTTTTTTTTGCTCCACAAATCATCTGCTGCTCAGAATTGTGTGACAGAGTGTAATTTAGGGTTTAATCGCTTTATTTTTTTTTGTGGTGCTGCACTGTTGGATCCTGCTGCTGTTCACAAATACGTTATATTACAGCGGACTGTAGTGCATTTGTCTGCCCTCATACATGCATAACACATGCCTACATCAAAGCAGTCTACTATTCTGTATCTGTAACAAGTGTACATACAGGGAAAGTCCTGACTCCTGGCAAAAGTAATCAGCTGCTGGTATTTTTAAAAAATACTTATTTTTTCTGTGTATTGTTGCGCATATTATTGCCCTTATCAGTGCATACCGCATACGTACATCCAAGTATTGTACCATTTTGTACCTGCTAATCTTTCAAGGGGATAGATACTGTCAAAGTCCAAACAATAGTATTCTGTCAAAGTCCAAACAATAGTATTCACCGGCTGGTGTGTTTAAAAAAAAAAGAGTGTTTTCTGCGTATAGTTGCGCACATTACTGCCCTCATCAGTGCATACCGCATACGTACATCCAAGTAGTGTACCATCTTGTACCTGTTAATCTGTCAAGGGCCTACATACTGTGAAAGGACAGCCATAAGTAATCACCTGCTGCAGTTCTAGACTAATACTGTTTAAAAAGTAGTGTAGCATATTGTAATACCCTCATAAACGCACTAAGTATGTCAGGCAGAGAAGTGCCAGGACGTGCACAGAGGAGTGGCAGAGGTTTAAATACTTCAGGCAGAGTTGGCAGCAGACAAGGGGCGAGTGGCAGCAGGAGTCGCAGCGAGAGGCCTGAGCTCCAGCGGTCGTATGTCCACCAGCAGCCCATCTGCCGTCGTTGATTGGTTAACACGCTCATCCACATCATCACAAGTGACATCTGACACCACCAGTCAACAGTCGGTGGGTTCCTCAGACACAACCCTCAGTTGGCATGGCCCGGGAGCAGTCCTTGTCCTCCCATTGCCTTTGTCCTATGCTGTTCCCTCTCCTAGAGAAGTATCTTATTCTGTGGGTTCAGCTCCACTATCTACTGAGGACGATCTAACAGAGCACAGTCAGCAGCTACTGCCCAGCCAAGAAGGGAAGGAGACATGCGCCGCTTGCTCCGCTAGGCGGCCAAGTAGTGATGCGGAGAGTGACGTGGGAGGCGGTGTTGCAAGGGTTCAGGGTCCTGAAGCAGACAATGTTGGGGAACCTGAGGAGGACATCAGTGACATGCACACACCTGTTGATGATGATGAAGCCGATCGCAATTGGGAGTCGGGTGCAGAAGGGGCTTCATCATCATCAGGAGTTGCAGGTTGCCCTTGAGGCAGCAAGGCGGTAGCACGGTTGGCAGTCAGCGGGGTGGCAGGAGTGGAAATTCAGGAGCCAAACGTGCCCGAGGGAGACCACCTGCTTCGAGGCAGCCTACCTTTCCGGGAGGTAGTGGTACAGGGGTTACTGGAGACAGCGCCAGTAGCAGTCAATTAGTGCGACTGTAGGTGGGAAAATCAGCTACTCGGCGGTGTGGAAGTTTTTCATCAGGCATCCAGAGGAGGTTCACGTAGCCACATGGAAGATCTGTCGGCAGAAGGGGAAGCATCGCCAGGGTCCCAATGTCGGCACCACGGCCCTGCGTCAACACATGCTTTGCCACCATAAAGCGGCCTGGGAGAACCGTGGCTCCAATGTAGTTGTCCAGCCTGTTGCATTACCCAGTGGTCATCCGCTCCCTCCTTCATCCAGCCAAGGCTCCACCCCCTCAGCCAAAGGGAGCTGTGTGTCAAACCTTCCTTCTGTCGCTCCAGATGCTCCTGCTTCTCCTGCTTTTAGTCAGCCATTCCGCCAACAATCTATCGGCGAAGCCAAGTTCAAGAGACAACAGTATGCACCCACTGATCCAACGGTGCAGAAGTTGAATGTGCTCCTGTCCAAGTTGCTAGTGCTGCAGTCCCTCCCTTTTCAAGTGGTGGACTCTGCACCTTTCAGAGAATTGATGGCTTGTGCCGAGCCGAGGTGGAGAGTCCCAAGCCGTCATTTCTTTGCAAAGAAGGCAGTACCAGCCCTGCATAAGTTTGTACAAGAGAAGGTGGGCCAGTCATTGAGCCTATCAGTGTGTTCAAAAGTGCACGGCAGCACCGACATGTGGAGCTGTAACTACGGGCAGGGACAATACATGTCTTTTACGGCCCACTGGGTAAATGTGGTTCCTGCACAGCCACAACAGCAACTTGGACAGGTCATACCGCTTCCTCCTCCACGCTCTCGCTCTCAGGCAGTTGGTCCTGTTACAGTGTGCGACGCCGCCTCCTCATCCTCCACCGTGTCTTCGGCCTAAACTGCGCATCCAAATCTCAGTGGCCCTTCATCATACCATGTGTGTAGGGCACGGCGGTGTCAAGCTGTTCTTCACATGGTTTGCCTTGGTGAAAGGGGTCACACAGGGGTGGAACTGCTAATATTCATTCGTAAAGAAATCCGAGTATGGCTTACTCCACGAAATCTGGAAATGGGAACCATGGTGACGGACAACGGGAAGAACATCGTGTCCGTGCTGCGACAAGGAAGTGTGAAACATGCACCCTGCATGGCACACGTGTTGAATCTGGTTGTCAAGCACTTCCTCAAGTCTTCACCCCATTTGCAAAACATCCAGAAAATGGCAAGGAAACTGTGCATGCACTTCAGCCACTCGTATACCGCCAAGCATACCTTCCTTGAGCTGCAGCGTCAGAACGGTATCCCACAACATAGTCTTATTTGTGACGTTGCTACACATTGGAATTTCACCCTCCATATGTTGGACAGACTATATGAACACAGAAAAGCCATCACCGATTTCTTGATGATCCAAGCAGATAGGACTACTCCCCAGTGTAACTTCAATGTGAACCAGTGGCAGCTCATACGTGACACCTGCCGTTTGCTGAGGCCCTTTGAGGAAGCCACATTATTTGTAAGTTGCCTTGATTACGCCATGAACGATGTAATTCCACTCCTACATTTCCTACAACAAATGATTGAAACAATTGCTGGTCACCGCAATGGAGACGTTGCGCCTACATCTCAAGACTACATGAGCCCTGTAGGGGCTGAACTGGAGGAGGAGGATGAGGGGCCAAGCGGAGCACAGTTTAGGTTGGATGAGATGGCCGGTGTTTCTAGTCATCGGAGAGGAGGAGCAGGAGCAGCCAGAGGAGCTTGGGGGTTATGAGGAAGGCAAGACAGAGGACACAGACACACCGTGGCAGTATGCAGTGGAGATAGAGGCAGGTAGTCCCTCCGAGTCACTGGTGCAAATGGCACGATGCATGCTCAGTTGCTTGCGTAGTGACCCCCGAATTGTCAAAATTCGTCAGCGGGATGACTTCTAGATCTCCATCTTATCAGACAATTGCTACCGTCCCAGAATGGGGGCCTTTTTTACACCCACTGAGAGGGAGGACAAACTAACCTACTACAGAGAGATTCTACGTAGTCAGTAATCAGCCACATGGTCCATACACTCACAGGTCTGACTCGGGGGGCCCTCTGCGCTCACCTTCCACTGCCATGGCTGCTGGGGAGGGGAGGGGTGGCAGGAGCAGTACCAGCTCAATCAGCAGCAGCCTGAGTCTACAGTCGCTAATGAGTAGCTTTCTTCACCCGCATAGTGAAGCAACTCATCAGCAGCAGGTAGACGTGGAGCAGGACCTGAACCAGCAGGTGGGGGCATACCTTGACATGGCCATGCCAACAACCATTGAAGATCCGCTGGACTTCTGGGCACCCAAACTTGATTTATGGCCACAACTAGCAGAGTTTGCCCTGGAAAAGCTGTCCTGCCCGGCCAGTAGTGTGCCATCAGAGCGGGTGTTTAGTGCGGCCGGGGCCATAGTCACCCCAAGGCGAATTCGTCTGTCCACTAAAAATGTGGAAAGACTGACATTTGTCAAGATGAATCATGTATGGATCAGCCAGGATTTCCAGCCACCAATGCCAGATGCCTCAGAGTAGATTGACCATGCTGCTACACCAACACTTCCCAATTATGGTTATGAAACCCTCTTGGGTTATCAATTAGGGTTATGAAACCTTCTTTGGTACTGTGATTGCCTGCTCCTGGCTCATCCCTTGTCTTTCAGGAACTAATTGCTAGTGTTGAGCGGCATAGGCCATATTCGAATTCGCGAATATTCGCGAATATATGGACGAATATTCGTCAGATATTCGCGAATATTCGCATATTCGTTATATTCTCGCTTTATTTTCGCATATGCGAATATTCGCATACGCGAAAATTAACATATGCGAAAATTAGCATATACAAAATTAGCATACGTGAATTTTCACATATGCGAAAATTAGCATATGCTAATTTTCGCATATGCGAATTTTCGCACGCCAGTCTCACACAGTAGTATTACAGCCTTCTTTACACCACACAAGCTGGAAGCAGAGAGGGGTGATCACTGTGATGTGTACTGTGAAGAAAAAAAAAAGAAAAAAACGAAAATTCGTAATTACGAATATATAGCGCTATATTCGCGAAATTCGCGAATTCGCGAATATGCGATATTCGCGAATAATATTCGAATTGCGAATATTCGCGAGCAACACTACTAATTGCCTCACAGATGCTTCGGACCTTGGCCCTTAAATTTTTGTATGTTTAGCAGTAGCTAAATACATTCTTAATGCAAATTTCAACATTGATCTTTAAATGTAAGGGGTTATGAAACCCTTTTGGGTACTGCCAATGCCTACTCCTGGCTCATCCTGTGTCTTTCAGGAACTACTTGCCTCACTGATGCTTCTGGCCTTGGGCCTTTAATTTTTGGAAGTTTAGCAGTAGCTAAATACATGCTTAATGCAAATTTCAACATTGATCTTTAAATGTAAAGGGTTATAAAACCATCTTGGGTACTGCGAATGCCTGCTCCTGGCTCATCCTGTGTCTTTCAGGAACTACTTGCCTCACTGATGCTTCTGGCCTTGGGCCTTTCATTTTTGGAAGTTTAGCAGTAGCTAATACATGCTTAATGCTAATTTCAACAATGATCTTTAATTTCTCGGCGCTCTGCCAGGGCTGTCGCCTACCCCGCCAGGGCCGATGTTTTTTGGGGGGGATTGTGAAGCCCTGCTGTGTACTCGTGCATCAGCCAACTCCAGGCTGTGTCATTCAGGTAATATATGGTTTACTGATGCCACTGCTGGGCCTGGGTCTGAGAATTTCATATTTTCTCATAGGTAGTTCCCGCTATCCAAAATCTTTTTCAAAAATTTCTAAAATTGTGGGGTTTTTTGGGGGGGGGGGGGGGGGATTGTGAAGCCCTGCTGTGTACTCGTGCATCAGCCAACTCCAGGCTGTGTCATTCAGGCAATCTTCGGTTTAAATTTCTAAATCCATCTTTTAATCTTAGGGATTGTGAAGGCCTAGTGCCTACTCATGCTGCTGGCAACTCCGGGCTGTGTCATTCAGCCACTATATGGTATCCTCATGCTGCTAACACCTCCACGCTGTGCCATTCAGCCTCTATATGGTCTCCTGACACTGATGCCACCACCAGGCTTTGTCATTGTGCTGCTATGAGGCAGTGATTCTAAAAGTGATGCCGGTAATCTGCATGTTATTCTGAATAACAGTATTATTTCACTACCCCAGCACACTCCATATGCGTTTTAGAACATAGCAAAGTGTTCTATACCCCTATAGAGGCTGTATGTAGGCTAGAAATAGCCTTTTTTAGAATAGATTTGCTGCAAAAATTTTGGGATCGAAACAAACTTTTTCGGAAAATTCGGCGAATAGGCCGAATCGAATTTTTCAAAAGTTTGCACATCTCTAATGATGAGCTAAAATTAATAAGTTTTCAACAATATCAGTATTTGCGTTTTGCTCTGAAGAACAAGTCAGTAACAAGCACTCAACCTAAATCACACCTATGGAGCGTTTAGGTGTGACTATTTATACATGCATATAATACTTAAACCACCTACTAGAAATGAAGAAGGAGTCCAGCACTGCAGTGAAGGCAGCTTTATTATGTGAGGAGCAAGCATTAAAAGCACACTAGTCAGACATGTTTCAAGCGCGAACGCTCTTCCTCGGTGACGTCAGTGTGAAAACAGGTGAGCCATTATATACCCAATTCAAAGGGTGGGGCAAGGTGAAACAACGCCCATGTACCTGACATCACACTGATAGACAGGGATCGAGGTATACAGGTAAAATGCACATGCAGGATACAAAATACAAAAGAAGTATATATATAAAATTGTATCAAAATACATAAATAAAATGTATAATACCACATACCAAAAAGGCTAAAAACTAACAAAGGATAACAGGACTAACAGGACAAAATATGTGAAATTAATAATGGAACAACAGTTCCCGTCGGATATTTAAACCTGTGGGACTGCGTGTTCCTAAAGTGAACTGCCAGAAAGCTTCTCTGTCAGCTAATTTTTTCCTGATACATCCTCCTCTAATGTTAGATTTAACAAGTTCGATAGCATAGATGGTAAAGCCACTCGTATTACCATGATGCACAGTTTGAAAGTGAGCAGATGCAGCTGATCTGTGTCTGCTCGATGTGGTAGTACTGTCATTCAAATGCTCTAACGCTCTGGTTTTTAACTTTCTGGTTGTGTAACCCACATACTTAAGTTTACAGAGTGAGCATTCTATGATGTACACCACATTGGTATAATTACAATTAATATATGACTTTATGGAAAAAGTCCTGGTGCCATCGGCAGAGGTGAAAGTTTTTGTGGGTTTTGCATAATTACAAGTGCGGCATATTCTCTGTCCGCACTTGAAAAAAACCTTTTGGGCTAACCAGTGTGAGTGACTGGATCTTTCACTCACCACCACACTTGGCGATAGCTGATCACCAAGTGTGGGGGCTCTTTTGGACACTACTTGGCATCCCTCACTCAGAAGGTATGATAGCGTTTCATCCCTCCTGAGGAAGTGAAGGTGTCTATTAATAATTTGTTTGATGTTATTGAAATAGGGTGAATAAGTGAGTGCCACAATGGGTTTTTTACTTTGTTTTGTTGGTGCGTGTTGTGGATTAACAAGAGCACTTCTATCCTTGTTGGCTACAATACCTTCAGCCCTATTTAAGGTATGATGGGAATAACCCCTATTAGACAACCTATTCTTTAAATCCTCGGCCTGAGATTTGTATGTGGTCATATCAGAGCAATTTCTCTTGAGTCTAGTGAACTCCCCTACTGGTATGGATCTGGTGGTGTGTAATGGATGATTGCTGTCAGCTCTGAGGACAGTGTTACCGGAGATGGGCTTGCGGTGAGTTGAGGTGGAAATTTGACTTGATGAGTTGGTGGTGAAGGTTAAATCCAAAAATGCCATGGTCTGTGAATCAAACTGGTATGTAAATTTAAGATTATATGGATTATCATTCAGATATGCAGCAAACAATGGTACGGTCGCGGCGTCCCCCTTCCAAATGAGGAGGAGGTCGTCAATGAAGCGACCGTACCACTGTATGCTGTTGGCAAATGGATTATCAGTAGTGAAGATGTAATTAGACTCCCAAAAGGACATAGTCAAATTGGCCAGGGATGGTGAGTGTTTGGCTCCCATGGAAACACCACTAGTCTGTACGTAGAATGTTCTATCAAATATGAAATAGTTGCGGGACATGAGGAACCAGATGACCATTTTGATAAATTCTTTAAGATCTGAAGAATATTGGCTGTGGGTATTAAGGTGGAATTCAAGAGCAGTCATAGCAACTACCCAAGGTATATAATGGCTCACCTGTGCTCACACTGACGTCACCGAGGAAGAGCGTTCGCGCTTGAAACATGTCTGACTAGTGTGCTTTTAATGCTTGCTCCTCACATAATAAAGCTGCCTTCACTGCAGTGCTGGACTCCTTCTTCATTTCTAGTATCCGGGGCGCCTGGCCAGGCACCGGTCCGTGCATAGCACGACACGGGAGGTGAGCTGGACTCTTTTCATTCCTTTGCTGTTTGCTACCGGCTCTCTCGTGCTCCCTCCCAGCAGCCTGCAACAGTGAGATCTAGTGAGAGTAATCTGCCCTCACAGAGCAAGCGTACACACTACTACGTGGATCGGCATCATGAGTTCGACTGCACCTTCCACTGTTACCATGGATCGGGCACAGAAAGCTGCTAACCTGTTTGCCGGGTCTGGATCTGTGGACACTTCTACAGTGAACCTTCGGGTTCTAATGCACAACCTTGAAAGGTTACAACTACAAGAAACCAGGATTTGGTGGGATTGTACCACGCTGTCTAATTACATCTCCAAGGACATAATCCCAAGGGGCTTAAGAATTAAAAAGATCCCTACAACCATCTATTGCGAAGAAATGCTGATGGAATGGCACGAGGCCATCACGGTCTGCTCCAATCGATTCATGAATATCATTGTTAAATATGAGACCAAGAAATTGGAAACCCTGAATGAGGACATTTCCAAGCTACAACAAGAATTGGAGCCATTCCAAGGTATGGCAGACTTTCTGATTTATTAAAAGTTACTAATGATCGCATTGCCAAGTTAGAGGAGGGTATTATGGAGTCTAAGAAAATCAAGTTGCAGAGGGATATGCGGGACTTTGAACTTAAGCAACAATATGACTGGGGTCGCTGGGACAATTCTCGCATGCACCCCAGATTGATATAAAAAAATAAGAAACGTGGATATAAAAAACGCACACCCCTGCAGAAGGTTACCTTCAGCTCCTCTGAGATGGACTCCGATCGCGAGGGTGAGAGCACAGAGTCTGATGGATCCACTGCCCCCCCTACCTCCATAGGCACTCCGCGTCATGCAGCTCAGTCAAAAAACGCGGAGCGCAAGACAAAAAACCCAGGAGGAGGAGGGGGGGCAGGAAACATCGAAAAAGATCCTCCACGCCTTCGCAGTCAGGCTCGGAGGAACTAGCGGTGATGAACCTGTCTAGCAGAGTTCTCTCACCGGATCAAATCTCATTACTTGCCAGGGGGTTGAATTTTTCACCGGTCAATGGACTTAATGTGTTTGGCACCCTTTGTGAAATAAATCGTTTTGTACGCAACCTCACTGTCAGAAAACATTTTTTCAGTGAGGACTCTATTGACATAGTTGATTCTCATTCCCATATGCATGCTAATAATGAATTTCAGGGACAATCATTTCCTGACCAGATTACTTTGAGTCAACTCACTGAGCTGAATGCTCATAATGTTCAACAAGCTGAGGTTGTATCCAAAAATTTCATGCATGTCAACAAAAATCCCTCATTTTACCCCCTGTCCTCCCGCACTGACGGTATGGATCTGTTCCAGGCCGCGGTAGAGGAGGATCTCATCTCCCTTGGTAACACCGCTTCTGCCACTCCCCCCAGGTCAGACAACCTTACTCGTAAGGAGCGTACCGCTCTACAAGAATTAACCACTTATGATGATATTATCATCAGGATGTCTGACAAAGGGGGTTTGGTAACGGTTATGAATAAGGATATGTATGTTGAGGGAATCAATACCCTGTTGCGGGATCACACCACATACCAAAAACTTACTGCTGATCCCACCATGAAATTTCAACTTGAGCTATCCAAACTACTAGATGAAGGTGTTGCACTGGGGGTCATCACTGGGAGGGATAGAGATTATCTCTTCGTGAACGAACCAGTCATTCCGGTTATGTATGCCCTGCCCAAAACCCATAAAGGGACGATCCCTCCACCCATGAGGCCCATTTTTTCCAGCAGTGGGTCCTTGTTGGAGCGACTGTCCAATTGGGTTGATTTACTACTGCAACCTCTGGTACAACGTGTTTCCGGGATATCTCAGGGATTCTAGGGACGTTTTGAGGGCCATGGAAAATGTACAGTGGACATCAGGCGCATATTGGCTCTCCTGTGATGTAGTGTCTCTGTACACTAATATACCTTGGGTAGTTGCCATGACTGCTCTTGAATTCCACCTTAATACCCACAGCCAATATTCTTCAGATCTTAAAGAATTTATCAAAATGGTCATCTGGTTCCTCATGTCCCGCAACTATTTCATATTTGATAGAACATTCTACGTACAGACTAGTGGTGTTTCCATGGGAGCCAAACACTCACCATCCCTGGCCAATTTGACTATGTCCTTTTGGGAGTCTAATTACATCTTCACTACTGATAATCCATTTGCCAACAGCATACAGTGGTACGGTCGCTTCATTGACGACCTCCTCCTCATTTGGAAGGGGGACGCCGCGACCGTACCACTGTTTGCTGCATATCTGAATGATAATCCATATAATCTTAAATTTACATACCAGTTTGATTCACAGACCATGGCATTTTTGGATTTAACCTTCACCACCAACTCATCAAGTCAAATTTCCACCTCAACTCACCGCAAGCCCATCTCCGGTAACACTGTCCTCAGAGCTGACAGCAATCATCCATTACACACCACCAGATCCATACCAGTAGGGGAGTTCACTAGACTCAAGAGAAATTGCTCCGATATGACCACATACAAATCTCAGGCCGAGGATTTAAAGAATAGGTTGTCTAATAGGGGTTATTCCCATCATACCTTAAATAGGGCTGAAGGTATTGTAGCCAACAAGGATAGAAGTGCTCTTGTTAATCCACAACACGCACCAACAAAACAAAGTAAAAAACCCATTGTGGCACTCACTTATTCACCCTATTTCAATAACATCAAACAAATTATTAATAGACACCTTCACTTCCTCAGGAGGGATGAAACGCTATCATCCCTTCTGAGTGAGGGATGCCAAGTAGTGTCCAAAAGAGCCCCCACACTTGGTGATCAGCTATCGCCAAGTGTGGTGGTGAGTGAAAGATCCAGTCACTCACACTGGTTAGCCCAAAAGGTTTTTTTCAAGTGCGGACAGAGAATATGCCGCACTTGTAATTATGCAAAACCCACAAAAGCTTTCACCTCTGCCGATGGCACCAGGACTTTTTCCATAAAGTCATATATTAATTGTAATTGTACCAATGTGGTGTACATCATAGAATGCTCACTCTGTCAACTTAAGTATGTGGGTTACACAACCAGAAAGTTAAAAACCAGAGCGTTAGAGCATTTGAATGACAGTACTACCACATCGAGCAGACACAAATCAGCTGCATCTGCTCACTTTCAAACTGTGCATCATGGTAATACGAGTGGCTTTACCATCCATGCTATCGAACTTGTTAAATCTAACATTAGAGGAGGATGTATCAGGAAAAAATTAGCTGACAGAGAAGCTTTCTGGCAGTTCACTTTAGGAACACGCAGTCCCACAGGTTTAAATATCCGACGGGAACTGTTGTTCCATTATTAATTTCACATATTTTGTCCTGTTAGTCCTGTTACCCAGCCCCCCCCCCCTCTTCCCCACACCTGACCTGCTAGACAAGGCACGTGTAAGAGCCCCGGACCATGCAAAATACCCTCCCCCACAGGATTACCTCTAACCGTCACTGTTTTTATTTTTATTTTTATTATTTAAATTTTTTTGGGTTATCCCCCAACGTCTTGTGACCACCACTGACCTGAGGGATATCCCTCAAAACACATGCAACTCTTGGCACTATTACCTAAACTGCCCTGGGAATTGCTTGCACACACATTAATCAAAATGCTGGTCGCAGACGTGATTGCTCCAACGTGAGCAGCTGCCCAAAACATGTAATGTAAATGCTGAGTCGTTGCAGCAGAAGGTAGCCTGCTATGATACCACAGGAGCGGACAACGTGCCCTGACCCTGATCATACATTAAAAACGCCAAACATAACTTACAGACGCCGATAATCCAGCATTTACCCACCACACGCCGAACTAATGTAACCACGCGCAAGCCAGGAGCCGAACACAGGAAACAGGAAGTGAGGGGACGAGTGAGCTCACTAGCAGCCACACGAGGTAAAATTGCAAAAACGCTGCACCCGCCCCGAGGGAATGAAAAGTGGGGTTTATATATGTCCAGCCCCTCCCACAAATTCAGCCCTCTGGGCTTTATAAATATGCTTGCTGATTACCCAGCATTGCCCATTTTTTCCTTCCTAATCCTTGTTGGGGAGGAAAATCAACAACCCCATATATTCTTGTCATATCCCAACCCCATATCCCGTCCCCATATCCCAACCTATAACCCAACATCATATCTCAACCTCATATCCTGTCCTCATATCCCAACCTCTTATCCCGTCCTCATATTTTGTTGTCATATCCCAACCCCATATCCCATCCTCATATTCATATCATGTATATATATATATATATATATATATATATATATATATATATATATAGATAGAGAGAGAGAGAGAGAGATACATACATACAGGGTGGGCCATTTATATGGACATTTATATACACCTTAATAAAATGGGAATGGTTGGTGATATTAACTTCCTGTTTGTGGCACTTTAGTATATGTGAGGAGACATTTTTAATCCAACTTTTGTTTTATCAATAGGAAGAGGGTCATGTGACACATCAAACTTATTGGGAATTTCACAAGAAAAATAATGATGTGCTTGGTTTTAACGTAACTTTATTCTTTCATGAGTTATTTAAAAGTTTCTGACCACTTATAAAATGTGTTCAATGTGCTGCCCATTGTGTTGGATTGTCAATGCAACCCTCTTCTCCCACTCTTCACACACTGATAGCAACACCGCAGGAGAAATACTAGCACAGGCTTCCAGTATCCGTAGTTTCAGGTGCTGCACATCTCGTATTTTCACAGCATAGACAATTGCCTTCAGATGACCCCAAAGATAAAAGTCTAAGGGGGTCAGATCGGGAGACCTTGGGGGCCATTCAAACGGCTCACGACGACCAATCCACTTTCCAGGAAACTGTTCATCTAGGAATGCTCAGACCTGACACCCATAATGTAATTCCTGCATGTACTTATGACCTATATAAGTAGGGTATCATTTTAACCGTTTGGACCTACAGAATAATGATAAGGTGTAATTTTTACCGAAATATGCACTGCGTAGAAACGGAAGCCCCCAAAAGTTACAAAATGGCGGGTTTTTTTCGATTTTTGTCGCACAATGATTTTTCTTTCTGTTTCGCCGTGCATTTTTGGGTAAAATGACTAATGTCACTGCAAAGTAGAATTGGCGACGCAAAAAATAAGCCATAATATGGATTTTTAGGTGGAAAATTGAAAGGGTTATGATTTTTAAAAGGTAAGGAGGAAAAAACGAAAGTGCAAAAACGGAAAAACCCTGAGTCCTTAAGGGGTTAAATCGCACGGTCAATGGCGTACGCGCAAAAAAATTCCAAAGTCCAAAATAACGTATTTTTGGTCGCTATATCATGAAAAAATGAATAAAAAGCGATCAAAAAGTCCGATCAATACAAAATGATACCGATCATTGTGATTCAGATCACAATTTTAAACGTATACATTTTCCGTGCATGTAGTTATGATTTTTTACAGAAGTACAACAAAATCAAACCTATATAAGTAGGGTATCATTATAATCGTATGGACCTACAGAACAAAGATAAGATGCCATTTTTACCGAAAAATGTACTGCGTAGAAACAGAAGCCCCCAAAAGTTACAAAATTGCGTTTTTTCTTCAATTTCGGCGCACAATGATTTTTTTTTCCGTTTCGCCGTAGATTTTTGGGTAAAATGACTGATGTCACTGCAAAGAAGAATTGGTGGCGCAAAAAAATAAGCCATCAAATAGATTTTTAGGAGCAAAATTGAAAGGGTTATGATTTTTAAAAGGTGAGGAGGAAAAAACGAAAGTGCAAAAATGGAAAAACCTGTGGTCCTTAAGGGGTTAAGGGATCAGTTTTGTATTTGCTCTTAGCACTAGTTACTTCTTTCCCTGGTTTATGCCATTCATGGTGTTATCATCTTGTGCCATCTGTATTTTATACATGTTTTTATATATGTATTTTTTGCTAATAAAGATTTGTCTGATCTATCAATGTTTGTTGCTGTTATTCTGGGCTAGTATTTACTTCCCTTTGGTGTAGTATTCTATATTGTTATATTAGCCAATTACTTACCTTGCAGTTGTTATTCCCTACAGGATGTATTTAGGAGTGTGTCTGGTTTAATGCGCCAAAAGTTCCAGACATTTGAAAATCATGTTAATATGATAAAAACATGAAGGATATTTAATATGGAAAAAAAGCACAAATTAATGATAAATGAGGGCCATGATGTGTACTTGTTTGGCAGTCAGCAGTGATTTGTATGTGACTATTTTTGTTGAAAATCATAGTTTTGTGATTTTAGCGACATAGGAACAGCATGAAAATGAGCCATAGTTTCTACCTGCTGGCTTCTATAACTATAGACTGATGTAAATTCATTATTTCAAGTACTGAAAGAATTCTTGGCAGTGTAAAGGTGAAATAACATAATCTTTTTGTCAAACAGAACAAGTTAGGTAGTGCCAATGGATACTATTTCATCATAAAGGTTAAATATACTGGAAGGTTAATTCATAAAGTCAGACTACCTTTAGTACTCAATGTTCATTGCACTTAGAAAACTGCACATTTCTAGTCAGTCTGTTCCCTTACAACTGTGTGGCAGCTTATGTTACCTTTAGTGAGCACTTACACCATATGGACAGGAAACTGGTGATAGCTTCCTTTCTATTGCTTAACATGCTGGTAAAGTAACATTAGTGTAATTTGAAGTCATTACAAACTATTGTGTGTTATAATGACACCATCACCACTTGACCACTTAAGAGACTTTAGGTAGATTAAAGCTGCTGACTTAATGAGGATCAGAATAATGTGTGTGAAATTTACAATTTTTTTTTTTTGGGGGGGGGGGGACACACCAGAAGATTGGCTTTTAATTTGTCTTGAAAAATGTCAGAGCAAAAAAAAAAAAAAAAACATTTACTAGCAAGAAATTGCCAACAGGTGATGTAGACTAATATTGACATTTTTACATTAAAGGGGTACTCCGGTGAAAAACTTTTTTTTAAATCAACTGATGCCAGAAATTTAAACAGATTTGTAAATGACTTCTATTAAAAAATCCTTAATCCTTCCTGTACTTATTAGCTGCTGAATACTACAACGGGAATTCTTTTCTTTTTGAAGCACAGAGCTGTCTGCTGACATCATGACCACAGTGCTCTCTGCTGACATCTCTGTCCATTTTAGGAAGTGTCTAGGGCAGCATATGTTTGCTATGGGGATTTTCTCCTACTCTGGACAGTTCCTAAAATGGACAGAGATGTAAGCAGAGAGCACTGTGCTCATGATGTCAGCAGACAGCTCTGTGTTTCAAACAGAAAATAATTTCCATTTTAGTATTCAGCAGCTAATAAGTACAGGAAGGATTAAGATTTTTTTAATAGAAGTAATTTACAAATCTGTTTAACTTTCTGGTACCAGTTGATTTAAAAAAAAAGTTTTTCACCGGAGTACCCCTTTAATATAGATAGATATTTACATAGATATTGTTGTAATGTATTGAGGGCAATGGGTTGGTCAAGATTTAGTAATAAACCAGACAGTAAACAATAATTTCAACATTATATTAATGTATGCTGAGTTCTCCATGTAGACTAGTTCGCTATTCTCTGGTTGCTTCTGAAGTTTATGTATAATGTAGTCATGGGGTGAAGGATCATTTCTTGCAGCTATTATCATGATAACACATTACTCCTAGAGGCTACATTCACATATAGTATTTTGGTCAGTATTTTAGAATCAAAACAGAGAAACATTATAATGGAAAGATTTTCACCTTTTTCTGTGTTGTTGCACTCCTGGAAAAGAAGATTTCTGTATGATATGATTTAGTTATTTGGGAAAAGCTAATGGATGTGTGGACTGTCACTCAACAGTAGCCACTAGCAAAGCTGTCAATAACAATGCGGCTCAGTGCAACACCTCCAATGTTCAGTCTTTTACTATACAATACCGTAATAAAAAAATGTTATTTCAGTTATTTCAAACAATACTATCTTTAGTGTAATCTTCAGCAGAGAAATATTTCGAACCCAGGAAATCTAGCATCTAGCTTTATACAAAACTAAAGCATTTTATTTTTTCACATTTTACATTGTAGATAAACACAAAATACTTACTTTATGTTCCCTGAACGCAGTCCTTGAAGATATGTTTTTTCTACAAAGCGATAGGGGAACAAGGGTTAACATATAAATAAATGTGAACACATTCATATTTACTTTTTTTTATTTTACTTTAAGACTGAATCCACTACTTTCTTGGTTCAGTTTAAATGGGCACTGTCACCGAAATTTTTTTTTTTATATGTTGTAGTACTTATGTACTACAACATATCTCTAATATACTTTCATTATTTATTTTTTAATTAAAACTGTTTATTTTATATTTGAAAACTGGCCACTAGGGGTCTCCCTCCTAGTGGCCGGCTGCAGCCTGCCGTGACGTCACGACTGAATTAGGACCGATGCCGGCTGGGCAATCGGTCCTAATTCAGTCAGCCAATCAGCCTGCACTCGCTCCCTGCCTTTCAATCAGACAGGCGGGAGTGAGCGCTGAGAGCACAGAGGATGCCGGCTGCTGCCTCAGCACTGTCCCGCAATTCAGTAAGTTATTTTCGGGGGGGGGGGGCAGGGTGGTATTGGAGTTTGATAGAGCGGGTTGCGCGGTCTGGTTCGGGGTAGGGGGTTGCGGCCGAAACAAAGATATATTGTTTTCACCACAGGGTTCTTCCAGTTGTTTCACTTCTACAACTCCCAGCATGCCCTGACAGCCAATAGATGTCAGGGCAAGCTGGGAGATGTAGTGGTGAAACAGCTGGAGGCACCCTGTATAGGTGAACTAAGGGGGGAAGTGTCGGCCCCAGCAGGCATCAATGACGTTGCGCCTGCTGGGGAAATCTGGCTGGTAGTGAGCACACTACCAGGCAGACAAAAAGGCCTTTTTAAGATAGTAAAATAAAAATTAAAGGCAGGGAGGGGGTTAGGGATAGATGGGCAATAGGCAGGGACAGAAAAAAATAGGATGGTGGGAGCTACTCTTTAATGACCATCAAAATGAGCACCATTGCAAATTCAGAATTTAACTGGCCACTGGTTGATTTTAGTTAAAACAGTAATAAACTTGTAATTATATGACAATTTTCTTTTCGAAAAAATTATAAATAAACAGCTTTACAAAAAATATTCTATAAAATATTTTTTTTACTGTGCAAACTATAGATTAACACCTTTACTAAAAAAGTTTAAAAAAAAGTTTAAAGACACACACATTAACCCCTTCCTTATTAAAAGTTTAAATCCACCCCCTTTTCCAAAATTCCATATAAAAAATATTTAAACATTATAAAAATAAACATATGTGGTATGGCCACGTGTGCAAATGTCCGAACTATAAAAATATATCATAACTTAAACCGCACGGTCAATGGCGCATGCGCAAAAAAAATCAAAAGTCCAAATTAGCGTTTTTTTGTTCACTTTTTATACCATAAAAAAGGAATAAAAAGCGATCAAAAAGTCTGACCAAAACAAAAATGGTACCGATTAAAACTTCAGATCACGGCGCCAAAAATGAGCCCTCATACCGCCTCATATACAGAAAAATAAAAAAGTTAAAGGGGTCAGAAGAGGATAATTGTAAATGTATTAATTTCCGTGCATGTAGTCATGATTTTTTCCAGAAGTAATACAAAATCAAACCTACATAAGTAGGGCATCATTTTAATCATATGGACCTACAGAATAAGGATAAAGTGTTATTTTTACCGAAAAAAATTACAAAATTTACAAAATGGTGTTTTTGCTTCAATTTTGTCACACAATGATTTTTTTTCCTGTTTCGTCCTAGATTTTTGGGTAAAATGACTGATCTCACTACAAAGTAGAATTGGTGGCGCAAAAAATAAAGCCTCACATGGATTTTTAGGTGGAAAATTTAAAGGGTTATCATTTTTTAAAAGTAAGGAGGTAAAAATGAAAGTGCAAAAACAGAAAAAGCTTGGTCCTTAACCCGTACAGGACCCAGGGCGTATGGATACGCCTTCTGTACCTGGGTCTTAAGGACCCAGGGTGTACAGGTACGCCCGTGGGAATTCCGGTCCCCTCCGCAGGCCTGGCGGGGACCGGACCAGGGTGACTGCTGATATCGATCAGCAGGCACCCCGCGCAAATGCCCATGGGGGTCATCAGACCCCCCATGTCGACGATCGGCACAAATCGCAAGTGAATTCACAGTTGCGATTTGCGCAATTCCGGGTCATACGGGTCTATGGTGACCCGGTGACCCGGAAAATTAGGGGGGTCGGGGTTGTCCAAGACACCCACGATCCCCCTGAAGGGATAGGAGTGACGTCGCTGGGGTGCCACCCTCCTATCCCTGCTGTTGGTTATCTAGAGCGATGACCAATAGTAGATCGGGGGCGGGGGGGTTAACTTTAGTTTTCTCCATTCTACCTACCCACAATAGGCAGGGCAGGAGGGGGAAATTGACAGGGACCGGGTGCCGAAGTCCACTTACCCATCGGTGGAGACTGCGGGACGCGATCGGCTGCGGTGATCGGCGGGCGGCATGTCGTGCGGCTGGCTCCCTGAATTCGACGGAAGCCATTAAGTTGCCTAGCAAAATCTAGAGGGCTACAGTTTGAGAACACTATACTGTCATCTCTAGACTGTAGCCCTCCAGATGTTGCAAAACTACAACTCCCAGCATGCCCAGAAAGCTGTTTGGGCATGCTGGGATTTGTAGTTTTGCAACAGCTGGAGGTCTACAGTTTAGAGATCACTGAACAGTGATCTCTATACTGTGGCCCTCTAGATCTTGCAATACTACAACTCCTAGCATGCCCACACAGCTGTTTGCTGTCAGGGCATGCTGGGATTTGTAGTTTTGCAACATCTGGAGGTCCACAGTTTGGAGATCACTGTGCAGTGATCTCAGATGTTGCAAAACTGCAAATCCCAGCATGCCCAAACAGCACACAGCTGTCTCAGCATGCTGGGAGTTGTAATTGCGTACCTCCATCTGTTACATAACTACATCTCCCAGCATCAGTACATGCTGGGAGTTGTAGTTTTGCAACAGCTTTAGGCACACTGGTTGGAAAATACTGAGTTAGGTAACAGAACCTAACTGAAGGTTTTCCAACCAGTGTGCCTCCAGCTGTTGCAAAACTACAACTCCCAACATACACGGTCTGTCAGTACATGCTGGAAGTTGTAGTTTTGAAACAGCTGGAGGTTTGCCCCCTCCCCCATGTGAACGTACAGGGTACATTCACACGGGCAAGTTTACAGTAAGTTTCCTGCTTCAAATTTTTTGCCGCAGCGCAAATTCCTAGCGGGAAACTCACCGTAACCTGTCAGTGCGAACGGACTCTAAAAACACTACACTAACACATAATAAAGGGTAAAACACTACATATACACCCCCTTAAACTGCCCCCCCCCCCCCCAATAAAAATAAAAAACTTATTGTACGGCAGTGATTCCAAAACGGAGCCTCCAGCTGTTGCAAAACAACAACTCCATTGACTGTCCAGGCATGCTGGGAGTTTAGCAACAGCTGGAGGCACCCTGTTTGGGAATCACTGGCGTAGAATACCCCTATGTCCACCCCTATGCAATCCCTAATTTAGTCCTCAAATGCGCATGGCGCTCTCTCTTACTTCGGAGCCCTGTCGTACTTCAAGGAAACAGTTTAGGGCCACATATGGGGTATCTCCGTACTCGGGAGAAATTGCACTACACATTTTGGGAGGCTTTTTCTCCTTTTACCCCTTATGAAAAGGAAATGTTGGGGGCTACACCAGCCTGTTAGTGTAAAAAAAAAAAAAAAAATTTACACTAACATGCTGGTATTGCCTCATACTTTTTATCTGCACAAGTGTTAAAAGGAAAAAAAACAACAAAATTTGTAACACAATTTCTCCTGATCACATTGAAGGAAAGGAACTCCAGCTCAGTTCGGGAACATACGGCTTTATTCACATCAACGAGGCAACAGGTACAGGTAGGAAGTGACGCGTTTCGGCCAGATGCTGGCCTTAGTCGTACAATGATTGAGATTTCTAAAAACCCTTATATATGGTTCCAAGAGTGAGGGCAGGTGCTAAAAGACAATTGATTGCCGGCAACTCCCCTTCACACTCGGATCCATTCACATAGAGACAGGTAAAAAGTTCAGAAAATATACATGTTCATATCGTATAGTGTGAACAGATGGTTAAAAAAACACATTTATTTTATTATCTAAAATATAGAACAGTACACAATCAATGTTAAAATGGATATTGTTACGGTGCATGTGAGCAAGGTTGCATGTGTCCATAAAGAACCACGCACCAAAAACATTTGTTCACGGCAACATAGGAATACATTTTGTTCTCTAGTATACTGTGTGAACAGCGGCATAAAAAAAGCAATGTCTATACAAATATTTCTATAAAATACGGAAAAAATATTATATATATATATATATATTTATATATATGCCGCCGTGCACACAGATATATGGAAAGAATTGCAGCATATATAACTCAGTAAAACACTGATAAATACAATATGTTAAGTTTTATGGTCTCATATATTGTATTATTAAGAGAAGGTTATTAATAACAGAAAATAAATAACTATTAACCGCAGAATTATAAGAAAGTAACAATATCAATATGAGTATAAGGCATATAAAATTATATCTAAACCATAAATATTGACACTGAGGATACAATAAAAAAAAAGGGGGGGGGGAGTGAAAGGAAAAATATATATATATATATCTGTTAGTAGTGTAAGACTACATCCAACCTTTTATTAAGACCCTTAGGGAACATAGTGTCTAGTTTGAGAATCCAATATATTTCCCTATCCATAAGTTTCTTTCTGTGGTCTCCTCCTCTCTTTGGGCAAACTACTCTTTCTATACCATGTAACTTGATATTAGACCAGTTTCCAGCATGGCATTCTGCAATGTGTTTTGAAATCATAGAAATATTTCTACTGTTAAAATGCGGAATATCAGAAAGATGCTTTCTGATCCGTGTTTTAAGTGTGCTTGTAGTGCACCCTACGTGTTGTACCATGCAAGACTCACAAGTAAATAAATAAGCCACATATTTTGTATTGCAGTTGATATAATGTTTTATCTGAAAAGAGTCTCAATTAGTGCAGGATACAAAGGTGGAAGAGGGTGACATGACCTCACAACACTTGCATTTTTTGTGGCCACATTTGTAGGTGCATTTATGTACTAACCATATCAGATTGGACTGTGATTTGTTGGACTGTGAACATAGACTAGGGGACAGTCTTTGTCCTAAAGTAGGTGCTTTGCGGGCCACACAACTATAACCCCTCCATTTTACATATGGATTTATATTGCATGCTATAAGGTGTTGAGAAAACTACTTTTTGATCAGATGCATACCCAGATTCAGAGGATTTTTTACCACTAGGAGAAATCATATTGGGGGAGATTTATCAAAACCTGTGCAGAGGAAAACTTGCCCAGTTGCCCATAGTAACCAATCAGATCGCGTCTTTCATTTTTAACAAGGCCCATAGCAACCAATCAGAAGTGATCTGATTGGTTGCTATGGGCAATTCAGCAACTTTTCCTTTGAACAGGTTTTGATAAATTTCCCCCATTATCTCTATTTTTTTGGAGACCAATATTATAGGCTCTATCTATATTCCACCTAGGGTATCCTCTCTGATGTAAACGGTGTTTGATGTTATGTGCCTCATGTTCAAAGTGCTCCATTTTCGTGCAATTCCTTCTGGCTCGTATCATCTCCCCCGTGGATATATTTTTACCACATGAGGAGGATGACACGAGTCAGCATGGAGGATGGAATTTACGGCAGTATCTTTTCTGTATGTTCTAGTAAATATAGAACGTGATTGGGTATCACTCACCAACTGCAAGTCCAAAAAAGGAATTTCAGTTGAGTGATGGTGAACTGTAAAAACCAAACCCAAGGGGTTATCATTCAAAAATTCTGTAAACCCATGTATGGCCGCCATATCAGACCCCAAGATGAACAGGAGGTCATCGATATAGCGGCCATACCATGAGATGCACTTAGCATAGGGGTTATGGGAAGCGAAAAGATTCTCCCTCTCCCACCAACACATATAAATGTCATCGAGAGGGAGAGAATTTCGCCCCCATCGAAGCACCCGTGGTCTGCAGGTAGTATTGGTCATAAAACGTGAAAAAATTATGAGATAAAAGAAAATCAACTACTTTGACAAAATACTCTTGTAGACCACTGGGGTAGGATGTGAATCTGGAAAGGAACCACCGTAGTGCTTTTATTGCCATATTATGAGGTATGATAGGATATAGTGCAGAAACATCTGCTGTGATCCACATGTGACATTCCTGCCACACAAACCCGTCAAATGTTGTTAAGACATATTGTGTGTCCTTAATGTAACCGGGCATGTGAGAAATGTAGGGTTGTAGCATATAATCCGTCCAGTCACATAGCCTCTCATTGAGAGACCCTATGCCTGCCACAATCGGTCTCATTTGTGGTGGGAAGCAGTTTTTGTGTATTTTAGGTAAGGAGTGAAATACTGCTACTACAGGATGTTCAGGTATTTTGTGTAAATATTCAATTTTTCACCCCTACCTGAACCAATTCAAATAGAGCTTTTCTGAAACAGGGTGTCGGATTCCCCGGCAAGGGCCTGTACGTGGTATCATCAGATAGCATGGTGGTATTCAGACCACAATACAGGCCACTGTTGAGGAGAACGACACCCCCTCCCTTATCTGCCTGACGGATTGTCAAGTCCTCCCATTTTCCCAGTTGTAACAGAGCCTTGCGTTGTTTCTTATTTAAATTATCTTTATAATGTGTATCTTTCACTAAATGTGATAACTTTGCAAGCTCATGTTCAACTACATCCTGGAACATGTCCACAGATGGAGTTCGTGATGCAACTGGATAAAATTGAGGATTCGATGATTTAAATACAGGCATAATGTTTGGCTCTGTGTAACCCTGTAAATCATGTAAATCAGATACCACCAATAAATCATCAAACATCATGTTAGTATTACAAGGATTATTACCCTCTTGCCAATAAGATTCAGATGCAACATATTCATGCAAATTAAGTGTCTCATTTACTGTAATATTAACATCAAACTCATTTACATTAACATCTGATTTAGACTCAACAAGAGTAATGAAATGTTTTTTCACAGTGATATTACGGACTAATTTATTTAAGTCCATAAGAGTCCGGAAAAAATCAATGAGAGGCTATGTGCCTGGACGGATTATATGCTACAACCCTACATTTTTCACATGCCCGGTTACATTAACCCCTTCCCGCAGAATGTCATATATAAACGCCGGGTTGTGCAGTGCGTTCGCGCATCCCGGCGTTTATAAATGACATTCAGTTAACCCGGCGATGCGCAGCATCGCACGGGTTAACTGGCAGAAGTCCCGCTGTTTCCAGCAGGGGACAACTTCTGCTTCACCCCCAGGACCATCCATTGATGGTCCTGGTCAGCGATCACTGTGATTGGTCCCTGTGGACCAATCACAGTGATCTGGGGTGAAAGTTCAGATCCCCCGCACTGCCCGCCCCTGGAAGTCGGGCAGAACGGGGGACGATGGCTGCGGGGCTCGCGGGGACCTGCAGCATAGGGGGGGAACACACGGGGACCGGCAGCTTTACCAGATCCAGCGGCGGGACCGAGGAGCAGCGCGGGACTGGCCACGTGGACGAGCAGCGACGGGTAAGTATGTGGTCCTCAGAGGCAGCAATGAAGATCTTCACTGCTGCTTCTAGGAGTCTGAAAACTACAACTCCCAGCATGCCTAGACAGCCTTTGGCTGTCTGGGCATGCTGGGAGTTGTAGTTTTGCAACATCTGGAGGGCTCCCGTTTGGAGACCATTGTATAATGGTCTCCAATCTGTGCTCTTCCAGCTGTTGCAAAACTACAACTCCCAGCATGCACTGACTGTCCAGGCATGCTGGGAGTTTTAGTTCAGCAACATCTGGCCCTTCAGATGTTGCCGAACTACAACTCCCAGCATGCCCTTCAGCTGTCTGGGCATGCTGGGAGTTGTAGTTTTGCAACAACTGGAGACACACTGGTTGGGAAACATTGTTTCTAACTCAGTGTTTCCTAACCTGTGTGCCTCCAGCTGTTGCAAAACTATAACTCCCAGCATGCACCCCCCCCCCCCCCCCTGTACAGGGTACATTCACATGGGCGAGGCTTTTACAGTGGGTTTCTCGCATCTTGAGATGCAGCAAATTTTGCGCTGGGAAACTCGCTGTAATCCCCCGCCCATGTGACTGTACCCTAAAAACACTACACTACACTAACACAAAATAAAATAAGAAGTTAAAAACACTACATATACACATACCCCTACACAGCCCCCCTCCCCCAATAAGAACGTCCGGTACGCCACTGTTTCCAAAGCAGAGCCTCCAGCTGTTGAAAAACAACAGCTCCCAGTATTGCCGGACAGCCGTTGACTGTCCACGCATGCTGGGAGTTTTGCAACAGCTGGAGGCACCCTGTTTGGGAATCACTGGCGTAGAATACCCCTATGTCCACCCCTATGCAAATCCCTAATTTAGGCCTCAAATGCGCACGGCGCTCTCACTTTGGAGCCCTGTCGTATTTCAAGGCAACAGTTTAGGGCGACATATGGGGTATCGCCGTACTCGGGAGAAATTGCGTTACAAGGTTTGGGGGGCTTTTTCTTCTTTAACCCTTCATGAAAAGGAAATGTTGGGGTCTACACCAGAATGTTAGTGTTAAATTTTTTACACTAACATGCTGATGTTGCCCTATACTTTACATTTTCACAAGAGGTAAAAGGGAAAAAAGCCCCCCAAAATTTGTAATGCAATTTCTCCCGACTACAGAGATACGCAAAGTGCTCTGGGGGCGCACAACAAGGCCCAGAAGGGAGAGTGCGCCATGTACATTTGAGGTGATTTGCACAGGGGTAGCTGATTGTTACAGCGGTTTTGACAAACGCAAAAAAAAAAAAAAAAACACATGTGACCCCATTTCGGAAACGACACCCCTCACGGAATGTAATGAGGGGGTGCAGTGAGAATTTACCCCCCACAGGTGTCTGACGGATCTTTGGAACAGTGGTCCGTGAAAATGAAAACTTGCACAGCCCACTGTTCCAAAGATCTGTCAGACACCAGTGGGGGGCAAATGCTCACTGTATCCCTTGTTACGTTCCTCAAGGGGTCTCGTTTCCAAAATGGTATGCCATGTGGGTGTTTTTTGCTGTTCTGGCACCATAGGGGCTTCCTAAATGCAACATGCCCCCCGAGCAAAATTTGCTCTCAAAAAGCCAAATATGACTCCTTCTCTTCTGAGCATTGTAGTTCGCCCATAGTGCACTTCAGCTTATGGGGTACCTCCATACTCAGAAGAGAAGGGGTTACAAATATTGGGGGGTATTTCCTGCTATTAACCCTTGGAAAAATGTGAAATTTGGGGGGAAACACACATTTTAGTGAAAAATTTTTTTTTTTTTTTTACATATGCAAAAGTCGTGAAACACCTGTGGGGTATTAAGGCTCACTTTATTCCTTGGTATGTTCCTCAAGGGGTCTATTTTCCAAAATGGTATGCCATGTGAGGGTTTTTTGCTGTTCTGGCACCATAGGGGCTTCCTAAATGCAACATGCCCCCCAAAAACCATTTCAGAAAAACGTACTCTCCAAAATCCCCTTGTCGCTCTTTCCCTTCTGAGCCCTCTACTGCGCCCGCCGAACAATTTACATAGACATATGAGGTATGTGCTTACTCGAGAGAAATTGGGCTACAAATATAAGTATACATTTTCTCCTTTTACCCCTTGTAAAAATTCAAAAATTGGGTCTACAAGAACATGCGAGTGTAAAAAATGAAGATTGTGAATTTTCTCCTTCACTTTGCTTCTATTCCTGTGAAACACCTAAAGGGTTAAAATGATGACTGAATGTCATTTTTAATACTTTGGGGGTTGAAGTTTTTATAATGGGGTCTTTTGTGGGGTATTTCTAATATGAAGACCCTTCAAATTCACTTCAAACCTGAACTGGTCCCTGAAAAATAGTGAGTTTGAAAATTTTGTGAAAAATTGGAAAATTGCTGCTGAACTTTGAAGCTCTCTGGTGTCTTCCAAAAGTAAAAACTCGTCACTTTTATGATGCAAACATAAAGTAGACATATTGTATATGTGAATAAAAAATTTTTTTATTTGTAATATACATTTTCCTTACAAGCAGAGAGCTTCAAAGTTAGAAAAATGCTAAATTTTCAAATTTTTCATCAAATTTTAGGATTTTTCACAAGGAAAGGATGCAAGTTACCACAAAAATTTACCACCATGTTAAAGGAGAATATGTCACGAGAAAACAATCTCGGAATCAGAATGATAACTAAAAGCATTCCAGAGCTATTAATGTTTAAAGTGACAGTGGTCAGATGTGCAAAAAACGCTCTGGTCCTTAAGGCCAAAATGGGCTTGGTCCTGAAGGGGTTAAGGACACACAATGGCCCTGATTTTTCAAAAATGTAGGGTTGGGTTTGTTTTTTTGCTTTCAACCCGACCATCTTTTTCCCTATCAATTTATTATTGTGTTGCACGTTTTGTCGCAATCAGGTTTTCTTGTCACAGGCAGGTTTTTTTTGTCTCAGCTTTCTAATTCTCACGTTATTAGAAAATTTCCTGTCAGAAGAAATAACTAATATTTTTTGTTTTGTTTATAAAACAATGCATAATGACTATTGACATAAGAGCATGCATCGGGGAGTTTAGAAGCCTAAAAAGGGGGCGTTTCCATAACAAAACCAAGGTGTCCAACTGATTTATTAAGAAACCGACCAGACTTTTAGGCTTTCAGTGTACTTTTTTTCCCACTGCTTGAAGCAGTGGGAAAAAAAGGACACTGAAACCCTAAAAGTCTGGTCGGGTTTCTTAATAAATCAGTTGGAAACCTTGGTTTTGGTCGGGAAATGCCCCTTTTTCGGCTTGTCGGGTTCGTAGGAAAGGCTTGTCGCAGTTTGTCCCATGATGTCTGCGCCTTGTCGCAGATATATTGCGCCGAAAAAAAAAACAACAAAAACTGTCGGGTTTCCAATGATAAATGAGGGCCAATATGTCTTAACAGCATTTGACGGGTTTGTGTGGCAGGAATGTCACATGTGGATCACCGCAGATGCTACTGCACTATATTCTATCATACCTCATAATATGGTAGTAAAAGCACTACGGTGGTTCCTTTCCAGACTCACATCCTACCCCAGTGGTCTGCAAGAGTAGTTGGTCAAAGTAGTTGATTTTCTTTTATCCCATAATTTTTTCATGTTTTATGACCAATACCACCTGCAGACCACGGGTGTTTCGATGGGGGCGAAATTCTCTCCCTCTTTTGCCAACATTTATATGTGTTGGTGGGAGAGGGAGAATCTTTTTGCTTCAAATAACCCCTTGGGTTTGGTTTTTACAGTTCACCACCACTCAACTGAAATTCCTTTTTTGGACTTGCAGTTGGTGGGTGATACCCAATCACGTTCTATATTTACTAGAACATACAGAAAAGATACTGCCGTAAATTCCATCCTCCATGCTGACTCGTGTCATCCTCCTCATGTGGTAAAAAATATATCCACGGAGGAGATGATACAAGCCAGAAGGAATTGCACGAAAATGGAGCACTTTGAACATGAGGCACATAACATCAAACATTGTTTACATCAGAGAGGATACCCTAGGTGGAATAAAGATAGAGCCTATAATATTGCTCTCCAAAAAAATAGAGATAGTGGCCCTCATTTACTAAGAGTGTCAGTTTAAAGGGGTTGTGCGCTGCCCTGACTTTCGGAGCTCCGCTCACAGCGTCCGGAAGTTCATTACTCCGAACGCTGTGTGCGGGCTTCCGTGTTTGCGGCCGCCGGGCATGACATCACGCCCGGCCCCTCGCGACGTCACGCCCGCCCCCTCTACCAAAGTCTATGGGAAGGGGGCGTGACAGCGATGTGCGGAAGCGGGAGTAATGAACTTCCGGACGCTGTGAGCGGAGCTCCGAAAATTAGGGCAGCGCACAATCACTTTAATCTCTGAGTGTTTGCCCTGAATTCTCTGAGTGAAAATCTCCATATTTACTAATCTGTCACCCAACATTTTTTTTTTTTTTGGCACACGGGTTTGGAAATGTGTCCCACGGGAAACATCTCCCTGATTTACTAATGTGTCGCATGGGAAAAAAATTGTGTCCCACGGGTTGGAAATTGTGTCGCACGGTAAATTGTATATATGTCCCCCACATGTATATACCCCGCACAGCGCATGTATATATGCCCTTCACAGCGCATTTATATATGCCCCGCACAGCGCAAGTTATATATGCCCCGCACAGCGCATCTATATATGCCCTGCACAGCGCATCTATATATGCCCCGCACAGCGCAATCATATGCCCCGCACAGCGCGTTATATATGCCCCGCACAGCGCGTTATATATGCCCCGCACAGCGCGTTATATATGCCCACAACTCCCAGAATGCTCCATGCATGCTGGGAGTTTTAGTTTTGCAACATCTGGAGGTCCGCAAGTTGGAGACCACTGCATTCGTCATTGATAGTGCTTCAGAGGCATACTTATATAATAGCGCTATGCGGGGGGGTATATAGTATAAATATATATGTGTACACATGCGCTGCAGGGGGTATATAATAGCGCGGCGGGGGACAAGACATATTGCGCAGCGGGGGGCAAGATATATAGAAGCTGTGGGGACATATACATTCCCCCCAGCGATTCTATATATCTTTCCCCACCGCAGCTTGCAGGGATCCCTGAATGGCTCCTCAGTACGGGCTATTCAGGGATCCCAGCTGGGAAAATGAAAGTAAAACACATCATACATCGCTGGGGAGCGGACCGTGCTGCCCGCTCCCCTGCTTAATAACTTTTGATCGGATCAGGTATCAGAAGTGAGACCTGATGTGATCAACCCCTTAGCCCCTGTACTACTACCCCCAACATGGAACAGACCCTGTTCCATGATGGGGGTAGGATTCACTTGGTTTTCAGTAATTTCCAGACAGCTCAGAGCTGTCGGGTTTTGGTGAAGAAAAATTCACAGGTTTCCTGTGAGTTTTTTGTATCATACTCCGAGTGTTTTTCTTTTTTGTTGGGAACACACCCCTTTTTGTGATAACCACGCCCATTTTGATGGGTTTAAAAAAACACTCGGAGTGATGATATCTTTTGTCGGGTTGTGCGACCAAATTTGTGTTGCATGGGCTATGCGACACAAATTTGGTCGCACAACCCGACAAAAACTGTCGGTTTCACGTTAGTAAATGAGGGCCAATATGATTTCTCCTAGTGGTAAAAAATCCTCTGAATCTGGGTATGCATCTGATCAAAAAGTAGTTTTCTCAACACCTTATAGCATGCAATATAAATCCATATGTAAAATTATTCATAAGTACATGTCTATTATATTTGCGGATCCGACGATTACACCCGCCCTGACTGTGGGGTATAGTTGTGTGGCCCGCTGAGCACCTACTTTAGGACAAAGACTGTCCCCCAGTCTATATTCTAAAAAATCACAGTCCAATCTGATATGGTTAGAGCCAGGTACCTACAAATGTGGCCACAAAAAAATGCAAGTGTTGTGAGGTCATGTCACCCTCTTCCACCTTTGTATCCTGCGCTAATCGAGACTCTTTTCAGATAAAACATTATATCAACTGCAATACAAAATATGTGGCTTATTTATTTACTTGTGAGTCTTGCATGGTACAACACGTAGGGTGCACTACAAGCACACTTAAAACACGGATCAGAAAGCATCTTTCTGATATTCTGCATTTTAACAGTAGAAATATTTCTATGATTTCAAAACACATTGCAGAATGCCATGCTGGAAACTGGTCTAATATCAAGTTACATGGTATAGAAAGAGTAGTTTGCCCAAAGAGAGGAGGAGACCACAGAAAGAAACTTATGGATAGGGAAATATATTGGATTCTCAAACTAGACACTAGAGTCCCTAGGGTCCATAATTAATAAAAGGTTGGATGTAGTCTTACACTACTAACAGATATACATGTTTTTCTCCTTTCCCTCCCCCCCCCTCCCTTTTTTTTTTTATTGTATTCTCAGTGTCAACATTTATGGTCTAGATATAATTTTATATGCCTTATACTCATATTGATACTGTTAATTTCTGATAATTCTGCGGCTAATAGTTATTTATTTTCTGTTATTAATAACCTTCTCTTAATAATACAATATATGAGACCATAAAACTTAAAGGGGTATTCCAGGCAAAAACTTTTTTATATATATCAACTGGCTCCGGAAAGTTAAAAAGATTTGTAAATTACTTCTATTAAAAAATCTTAATCCTTCCAATAGTTATTAGCTTCTGAAATTTTCTGTCTAACTGCTCAATGATGATGTCATGTCCCGGGAGCTTGGCATGATGGGAGAATATCCCCACGTGAGTCATCAGAAAGCAGTTAGACAGAAAACAGCAACTCAACTTCAGAAGCTAATAACTATTGGACGGATTAAGATTTTTTAATAGAAGTAATTTACAAATCTGTTTAACTTTCCGGAGCCAGTTGATATATAAAAAAAAGTTTTGGCCTGGAACACCCCTTTAAAATATTGTATTTATCAGTGTTTTACTGAGTTATATATGCTGTAATTCTTTCCATATATCTGTGTGCACGGCGGCATATATATATATATATATATATATATATATATATATATATATATATACATAAAAAAAATTCTGTATTTTATAGAGATATTTGTATAGACACTGCTTTTTTTATGCCGCTGTTCACAGAGAACAAAATTTATTCCTATGTTGCCGTGAACAAATGTTTTTGGTGCGTGGTTCTTTATGGACACATGCAACCTTGCTCACGTGCACCGTAACAATATCCATTTTAATATTGATTGTGTACTGTTATATATTTTAGATAATAAAATAAATGTGTTTTTTTAACCATCTGTTCACACTATCCGATATGAACATGTACATTTTCTGAACTTTTTGCCTGTTTCTATGTGAATGGATCCGAGTGTGAAGGGGAGTTGCAGGCAATCAATTGTCTTTTAGCACCTGCCCTCACTCTTGGGACCATATATAATGGTTTTTAGAAATCCCAATCATTGTACGACTAAGGCCAGCACCTGGCCGAAACGTGTCACTTCCTACCTGTACCTGTTGCCTCATTGATGTGAATAAAGCCGTATGTTCCTGAACTGAGCTGGAGTTCCTCTCCTTCATTGTGATCACTCAGGGTGAGGTCCGCACCCACTCCGTGCCCAGTATCCACACCAGGGATTGAGCCGGGATATCCCTCTCGTGTATGCAATTTCTCCTGAGTACGGAAATACCTCCTATGTGGGTGTAAAATGCTCTGCAGGCGCACAACAAGGCTCAGGAGAGAGAGCGCACTATGTACATTTGAGGCCTAAATTGGTGATTTGCACAGGGGTGGCTGATTTTACAGCGGTTCTGACATAAACGCAAAAAAGAAATACCCAAATGTGACCCCATTTTGGAAACTACACCCCTCACGGAACGTAACAAGGGGGATAATGAACCTTAACACCCCACAGGTGTTTAATGAGAATTATTCAAAGTTGGATGGAAAAATGGAAAAAAAAATTCACTAAAATGCTGGTTATACCCTAAATTTTTCATTTTCACAAAGGAAAATAGGAAAAAAGCCTCCCAAAACTTGTAACCCCATTTCTTCTGACTAAGAACATGCCCCATATGTGGATGTAAAGTGCTCTGCGGGTGCACTACAATGCTCAGAAGAGAAGGAGCGCCATTGGGCTTTTGAAGAGAAAATTTGTCCGGAATTGAAGGCCACGTGTGGTTACAAAGCCCCCATAGTGCCAGAACAATGGACCCCCTCCCCCCACATGTGACCACATTTTGGAAACTACACCCCTCATGTAATGTAATAAGGAGTACAGTGAGCATTTACACCCAACAGGTGTCTGACAGATTTTTAGAACAGCAGTCCGTGAAAATGAAAAATGTAATGGCCCCCGACTTCTATTCCAAACAAATTCTGTCTCCAAAAGCTCAATGACGCTCCTCCTCTTCTGAGCATTGTAGTGCGCCAGCAGAGCTGTTAATGTCCACACATTGGGTATTTCTATACTCAGAAGAAATGGGGTTACAAATTTTGGGGGTCATTTTCTCCTATTACCCCTTGTAAAAATGTAAAATTTGAGGAAAAACCAGCATTTTAGTGAAAAAATTTTTTTTTCAATTTACACATCTGATTTTCACAAAAAGTCGTCAAACACCTGTAAGGTGTTAAGTCTCACTGTACCCCTTGTTGCATTCCTTGAGGGGTGCAGTTTCCAAAATAGTATGCCATAAGGGTTTTTTTTTTTTTTTTTTGCTGTTCTGGCACCATAGGGCTTCCTAAATGTGACATGCCCCCCAAAAACCATTTCAGAAAAACTCACTCTCCAAAATCCCACTGTCGCTCCTTCCCTTCTGATCCCTCTACTGCGCCCGCCGAACACTTCACATACACATACGAGGTATTTCCTTATTTGAGAGAAATTGGGTTACACATTTTAGGAAGATTTCTCTACCTTGTAAAAATTCAAAAACTGTGTCTACAAGAACATGCCAGTGTAAAAAAATGATGATTTTGAATTTTCTCCTTCAATTTACTGCTATTCCTGTGAAACACCTAAAGGGTTAACAAACCTTTTGTATGTCATTTTAAATAATTTGAGGGGTGCAGTTTTTATAATGGGGTCATTTGTGGGGTATTTCTAATAAGAAGGCCCTTCAAATCTACTTCAAAACAGAACTGATCCCTGAAAAATTTTGATTTAGAAAAATTTTTGAAAAATTGGAAAATTGCTGCTATATTTGAAGCCCTCTGATGTCTTCCAAAAGTTAAAACATGTCAACCTTATGCTGCAATCATAAAGTAGACATGTTGTATATGTGATTCAATATATAGTTTATTTGGAATATTCATTTTCCTTATAAGCAGAGAGCTTCAAAGTAAAAAAAAAAAATAAATTTACCACATCATAAAGTGGAATATGTCACAAAAAAACGATCTCAGAATCAAAATGAAAGGTGAAAGCATCCCAGAGTTATTAATGCTTAAAGTGAAAGTGGTCATATGTTCAAAAAATGGCCGAGTCCTACAATGAAAATTGTCTGGGTCCTTAAGGGGTTTAAGGGGTTAAAGGGGTACTCCGGTGGAAAACTTTTTTTTTTTTATCAACTGGTGCCAGAAAGTTAAACAAATTTGTAAATTACTACTATTAAAAAATCTTAATCCTTACAGTACTTATTAGCTACTGAATACTACAGAGCAAATTATTTTCTTTTTGGAACACAGTGCTCTCTGCTGTCTGCTGACATCATGAGCACAGTGCTCTCTGCTGACATCTCTGTCATTTAGGAACTGACCAGAGCAGCATATGTTTGCTTTGGGGATTTTAGGAACTTCCAGAGTAGGAGAAAATCCCCATAGCAAACATATGCTGCTCTGGTCAGTTCCTAAAATGGACAGAGATGTCAGCAGAGAGTACTGTGCTCATGATGTCAGCAGAGAGCACTATGTTCCAAAAAGAAAATAATTTGCTCTGTAGTATTCAGCAGCTAATAAGTACTGGAAGGATTAAGATTTTATAGAAGTAATTTACAAATCTGTTTAACTTTCTGGCATCAGTTGATTAAAAAAAAAAAAGTTTCCACCAGTGTACCCCTTTAAAGAAGTTTATTAACCCTTTATGCATTTCACAGAATTGAAAGCAAATTGGAGGTGACCTTTTTGTCCTACGTTTCTCACGCACAGGCCTCAGACATAAAGGCGTGCTGTGTGGATATTGGAGCTTCCTTTTAGTTTAGAATATTTTGTTGGTATCATATACAATTGCAGAGGCCTTGGGGTGCTATTTTTTTTTGAGAAACAAGTTGACGCTTTCATTGGTACATGTGACAATCATTTTTTATTTTCTTTTTTTATGAGGTGGAATAAATAAAAATAAAAAATTCTGTTGTTTATATTATATATTTTTTTAGGTCGTTTGTCATGCGGTATAAATGACATGTCAACATTACTCTGCAGGTTGATACAATTTATATACTTTTTTTTTTTTTTTTAATTGTGCATTAATACCATATAAACTATATTTATTGAAAAAAATGATGTCTATAAGTCGCCGTATTTTGTGAGCCATAACTTTTTTTTTTTTTCACTGACACAATTGTATGAGGACTCTTTTTTTGCGAGACATGTTGATGTTTTTGGGGGGCCTATTTTTTGTGTGTTTTTGGGTGTATAGTATATATTTAATTTATTTTTTTATGTATTCTTTTATTTTTTTTCACAATGTATAAGAAAAATCACTTTTTTAACACTTTACTCTCTATTTTACTATCTTACACATAATTCAGTGGAATTCATATCTGTACTCCACTGAATTATGTCTATGCCTGTCAGTTTTACACTGACAGATATAGTCTAGCAGATCAGACTCTACCTTAGGAAGAGGCTGATCAGCTTCTGTTGCCATGACAATGTAGGCCATTGTAAGGCCTCCAGTTGCCATGGCAACCATCGGTGCTCTGCTTTCACTTTGCAGAGCGCCGATACGGAACAGAGGGAGCTCCCTCCCTCTGTAACCCTTATAAACACTGTGGTCACAGTGACTGCAGTGTCTATAGGGTTAACTCAGGACCAGAGCAACAGAGAAGAGGGAGAAGGAGGAGACCACCCCTGCAAATATCACTCCTATTGGTCCGTCAGATCACCACCACTGCAATTGGTCTCTGGCCGGCTTTAACCTCTTAAGGACCCATGACGTATGCATACGTCATCACACCCTGGGTCTTAAGGACCCATGACGTATGCATGCGTCATGGTATTTTCCTGGTCTCCGCCGCTCACCCGGCAGAGATCGGAAGCGGATCCCTGCTGAAATCCTTCAGCAGGGATCCAGGGCAAACGCTTTGGGGGGCCATGTAGGCCCCCCATGTCGGCGATCGCCACAAATCGCAAGGGAAATCGTCCTTGCGATCTGCGGCGATACCGGGCTGATCGGGTCTCTGGGACCCGACCGCCCGGTAATTTTGCATGATCCCGGCTGTCACAGACAGCCAGGACCATGCTGAAGTATAGGAGCGAGGTGGCAAGCCTGCCACCTCCTCCGATCCCCTGCGATTCTTCGGTTAGTATACCAACCAATCGCAGGGGGGAGGGGGGGCGGTTACTTCCTCCCCTCCTGCCCGGCCCCTGGAAGTCCGGAGAGGATGGGAGGAAGACCGGAGGACGCGGCGGGGGACGGGGGAGTGCTGGGGACCGGCCCCGGTACTTACCTCGTCCCTGAAGACCCGGATCCCGGCGAGGAAGACGGCGGCGGCGACAGGTGAGTGGATCTTCAGCCGTGGTCGGGCCCTTTACAGCAATGCACATCGCCGTAAAGCGACATGCATTGCTGTATTGGGACCCTGTATACTACAACTCCCAGCATGCCCAGACAGCCCTGGGCATGCTGGGAGTTGTAGTTTTGCAACATCTGGAGGTCCACAGTTTGGAGACCACTGTGCCCTTCCAGATGTTGCAAAACTACACATCCTCAGCCTGCCCTTACTGTCCAGGCATGCTGGGAGTTGTAGTTCTGTAACATCTGGCCCTTCAGATTTTGCAGAACTACAACTCCCAGCATGCCTGGACAGTTTTGGCATACTGGGAGTTGTAGTTTTGCAACATCTGGAAGGGCACAGATTGGGAACCACTGTATTAGTGGTCTGCAAACTGTAGTCCTCCAGATGTTGCAGACTACAACTCCAAGCATGCTGGGAGTTGTAGTTCGGCAACATCTGGCTCTAAAGATGTTGCCGAACTACTACTCCCAGCATGCCTGAGAATGTTTGGGAGTTGTGGTTTTGCAACAACAGGAGGCACACTGGTTGGGAAACATTGTCTGTTTCCTAACTCAGTGTTTCCCAACCCATGTGCCTCCAGCTGTTGCAAAACTATAACTACCAGCATGCACTGATAGACTGTGCATGCTGGGAGTTGTAGTTTTGCAACAGCTGGAGGTCCCCCCCCCTGTGAATGTACAGGGTACATTCACATGGGCAGGGGCTTACAGTGAGTATCAGGCTGCAAGTTTGCGATGCAGCAAATTTTGCGCGGCAGCTCAAACTCGCAGCGGGAAAATCGCAGTAACCCCCCCTGCCCGTGTGACTGTACCCTAAAAACGCTACACTACACTAACACAAAATAAAATAAAAAGTAAAAAACACTAAATATACACATACCCCTACATAGCCCCACTCCCCAATAAAAATGAAAAACGTCTGGTACGCCACTGTTTTCAAAATGGAGCCTCCAGCTGTTGCAAAACAACAACTCCCAGTATTGACGGACAGCCATCGACTGTCCAAGCATGCTGGGAGTTTTACAACAGCTGGAGGCACCCTGTTTGGGAATCACTGGCGTAGAATACCCCTTTGTCCACCCCTATGCAAATCCCTAATTCAGGCCTCAAATGCGCATGGCGCTCACTTTGAAGCCCTGTCGTATTTCAAGGCAACAGTTTAGGGTCACATATGGGGTATCGCCGTACTCGGGAGAAATTGTCTAACAAATTTTGGGGGGCTTTTTCTCCTTTCACCCCTTATGAAAAGGAAATGTTGGGGGCTACACCAGCCTGTTAGTGTAAAAAAAAAAAAAAATTACACTAACATGCTGGTATTGCCTCATACTTTTTATCTTCACAAGTTGGGGTCTACACCAGCATGTTAGTGTAAAAAAATAAATTTTTTACACTAACATGCTGGTGTTGCCCTATACTTTTCATTTTGTCAAGAGGTAAAAGGGAAAAAGCCCCCCAAAATTTGTAATGCAATTTCTCCCGACTACGGAGATACCCCATATGTGGGCGCAAAGTGCTCTGGGGGCGCACAACAAGGCCCAGAAAGGAGAGTGCACCATGTACATTTGAGGTGATTTGCACAGGGGTGGCTGATTGTTACAGTGGTTTTGACAAACGCAAAAAAAAAAAAAAAAAAACACATGTGACCCCATTTCAGAAACAACACCCCTCACGGAATGTAATTAGGGGTGCAGTGAGAATTTACACCCCACTGGTGTCTGACAGATCTTTGGAACAGTGGGCTGCGCAAATTAAAAATTTTGTACAGCCCACTGTTCCAAAGATCTGACAGACACCAGTGGGGGGTAAATGCTCACTGTACCCCTTGTTATGTTCCTCAAGGGGTCTAGTTTCCAAAATGGTATGCCATGTGGGGTTATTTTGCTGTTCTGGCACCATAGGGGCTTCCTAAATGCGACATGCCCTCCCGAGCAAAATTTGCTCTGAAAAAGCCAAATATGACTCCTTCTCTTCTGAGCATTGTAGTTCGCCCTTAGTGCGCTTCAGGTCAACTTATGGGGTACCTCCATACTCAGAAGAGATGGGGTTACAAATTTTGGGGGGTAGTTTCTGCTACTAACCCTTGCAAAAATGTGAAATTTTGGGGGGAAACACACATTTTAGTGAATTATTTTTTTTTTTTTTTACGTATGCAAAAGTCGTGAAACCCCTGTGGGGTATTAAGGCTCACTTTATTCCTTGTTACGTTCCTCAAGGGGTCTAGTTTCCAAAATGGTATGGCATGTGGGTATTTTTTGCTGTCCTGGCACCATAGGAGCTTCCTAAATGCGACATGCCCCCGAGCAAAATTTGCTCTCAAAAAGCCAAATATGACTCCTTCTCTTCTGAGCATTGTAGTTCGCCCGTAGTGCGCTTCAGGTCAACTTATGGGGTACCTCGATACTCAGAAGAGATGGGGTTACAAATTTTGGGGGGTATTTTCTGCTATTAACCCTTGCAAAAATGTGAAATTTGGGGGGGAAACACACATTTTATTGAAATTTTTTTACATATGCAAAAGTCGTGAAACACCTGTGGGGTATTAAGGCTCACTTTATTCCTTGTTACGTTCCTCAAGGGGTATAGTTTCCAAAATGGTATGCCATGTGGGCTTTTTTTCCTGTTCTGGTACCATAGGGGCTTCCTAAATGCAACATGCCCCCCAAAAACCATTTCAGAAAAACGTATGCTCCAAAATCCCCTTGTTGCTCCTTCCCTTCTGAGCCCTCTACTGCGCCCGCCGAACACTTTACATAGACATATGAGGTATGTGCTTACTCGAGAGCAATTGGGCTACAAATGTAAGTATACATTTTCTCCTTTTACCCCTTGTAAAAATTCAAAAATTGGGTTTACAAGAACATGCGAGTGTAAAAAATGAAGATTGTGAATTTTCTCCTTCACTTTGCTGCTATTCCTGTGAAACACCTAAAGGGTTAAAATGCTGACTGAATGTCATTTTGAATACTTTGGGGGGGTGCAGTTTTTATAATGGGGTCATTTGTGGGGTATTTCTAAGATGAAGACCCTTCAAATTCACTTCAAACCTGAACTGGTCCCTGAAAAATTGTGATTTTGGAAATTTTGTGAAAAATTGGAAAATTGCTGCTGAACTTTGAAGCCCTCTGGTGTCTTCCAAAAGTAAAAACTCGTCAATTTTATGATGCAAACATAAAGTAGACATATTGTGAATAAAAATAAAAACAAAAAATAATATTTGGAATATCCATTTTCATTATAAGCAGAGAGCTTCAAAGTTAGAAAAATGCTAAATTTTCTAATTTTTCATAAAATTTTGGGATTTTTCACCAAGAAAGGATGCAAGTTACCAAAAAATGTTACTACTAAGTTAAAGTAGAATATGTCACGAAAAAACAATCTCGGAATCAGAATGATAATTAAAAGCATTCCAGAGTTATTAATGTTTAAAGTGACAGTGGTCAGATGTGCAAAAAATGGCCAGGTCCTAAGGTGTAAAATGGCTGGGTCCTTAAGGGGTTAAGGAATTGTTACGATTCGGCAGGCTGGATGTGGATCCTCTGTGTCAGCGAGGGATTGGCGTGGACCGTGTCGGTGGACCGGTTCTAGGGTTGCTACTGGTTTTCACCAGAGCCCGCCGCAAAGTGGGATGGTCTTGCTGCGGCGGTAGAAACCAGGTCGTATACACCGGCAACGGCTCAACCTCACGGACTGCTGAGAAGGCGTGGGACAGAAGGACTAGGCAGAGGCAAGGTCAGACGTAGCAGAAGGTCGGGGCAGGCGGAAAGGTTCGTAGTCAATAGTAATAGCAGAAGGTCTGGAAACACAGGCTTTGGACAACACTAAACGCTTTCACTGGCACAAGGCAACAAGATCCGGCAAGGAAGTGCAGGGGAAGTGAGGTAATATACACAGGGAGCAGGTGGAAGCTAATTAGGCTGATTGGGCCAGGCACCAATCATTGGTGCACTGGCCCTTTAAATCTTAGAGAGCTGGCGCGCCCTAAGGAGCACCAGGACATGACAGCCGGGGGCCGGGACAGGTGAGTGACTTGGAATGCGATTCGCGAGCGGGCGCGTCCCACTATGAGAATCGCATCCCCGCTGGCAGTGTCAGTGCAGCGCTCCCGATCAGCGGGTCTGACCGGGGCGCTGCAGAGAGAGGAACGCAGTGAGTGCTCCGGGGAGGAGCAGGGACCCGGAGCGCTCGGCGTAACAGTACCCCCCCTTAGGTCTCCCCCTTTTTTTGTCCGGTAATTGCTTCACGTGGGACGAGGACACTGGGAGCGATTGTGGGGTTTCCTCATCAAAGGCAGGCAGTTCAGCAGGAGTGGGAATGGGGAGGGAGGGCAGAGGGTGAAGCTTGGCACGGGGCAGAGTGTCACCAGGACGGGGGCTATGAGGAGGCACGGCACAGTCCAGATAGGCCTTGGGGAGACCAGGCACAGGAGGAGACACTGAGGCCCGACAGATGGGACTGGGAGCAGATGTGAGGCATTTCTTACGGCAAGCAGAACCCCAATTCTTGATCTCCCCGGTGGTCCAGTCAAGGGTGGGAGAATGATGCTGGAGCCATGGCAGACCGAGGAGGACTTCAGAGGTGCAGTTGGGAAGGACGAAAAATTCAATCTTTTCGTGATGGGGTCCAATGCACATTAAGAGGGGTTCTGTGCGGTAATGCACAGTACAGTCCAACTTCACTCTGTTGACCGAAGAAATGTAGAGCGGCTTGACGAGACGGGTCACCGGGATGCAGAACTTATTCACCAAAGAGTCCAGAATAACATTTCCAGAAGCACCAGAGTCCAAGCAGGCCACGGCTGAGAGGGAGGAGTTGGCAGAAGGAGAAATCCGCATGGGCACAGTGAGACGTGGAGAAGCAGACTTCGTACCAATGGACGCCACACCCACGTGAGCTGGGTGCGTGCGTGCGTTTCCTAGATGTGGAGGACGAATAGGGCAATCCACCAAGAAATGTTCGTTACTAGCGCAGTACAGACATAGATTTTTTTCCCCACGGCGAGTCCTCTCTTCATGGGTCAAGCGAGACCGATCCACTTGCATAGCCTCCTCGGCGGGAGGCACAGGGGTAGATTGCAAAGGATACTGTGAGAGAGGTGCCCAGAGATCAAGGTCTTTTTCCTGGCGGAGCTCCTGGTGTCTCTCAGAAAAACGCATGTCAATGCGGGTGGCCAAATGGATAAGTTCTTGCAGGTTGGCAGGAATCTCTCGTGCGGCCAGCACATCCTTGATGTTACTGGATAGGTCGCGCAGAGAGCCTCGTTATTCCAAGATAATTCGGAAGCGAGAGTACGAAATTGGATGGCGTACTCGCCTACTGAAGAATTACCCTGGACCAGGTTCAGCAGGGCAGTCTCGGCAGAAGAAGCTCGGGCTAGTTCTTCGAAGACACTACGGACTTCAGCGAAGGACTGGACTGTGGCTGTGGCAGGATCATTGCGTTCCCAGAGCGGTGTGGCCCAAGACAAGGCCTTTCCAGAAAGAAGACTCACTACGAACGCCACCTTAGACCGTTCTGCAGGAAATTGGTCCGACAACATCTCCATATGCAGGGAACATTGAGACAAAAATCCACGGCAGAGTCTAGAGTCCCCATCAAATTTGTCCGGCAGAGACAAGCGGAGGCTAGGAGCGGCCACTCGCTGCGGAGGAGGTGCAGGAGCTGGCGGAGGAGATGGTTGCTGCTGTAGCAGTGGCAGAAGTTGCTGTAACGTGGCGGTCAACTGCGAAAGCTGCTGTCCTTGTTGGGCATTTTGCTGCGATTGCTGAGCGACCACCGTGGATAGGTCAGCGAGACTTGGCAGCGGCACCTCAGCGGGATCCATGGCCGGATCTACTGTTACGATTTGGCAGGCTGGATGTGGATCCTCTGTGTCAGCGAGGGATTGGCATGGGCCGTGTCGGTGGACCGGTTCTAGGGTTGCTACTGGTTTTCACCAGAGCCCGCCGCAAAGCGGGATGGTCTTGCTGCGGCGGTAGCAACCAGGTCGTATCCACCGGCAATGGCTCAACCTTGCTGACTGCTGAGAAGGCGTGGGACAGAAGGACTAGGCAGAGGCAAGGTCAGACGTAGCAAAAGGTCGGGGCAGGCGGCAAGGTTCGTAGTCAATAGTAATAGCAGAAGGTCTGGAAACACAGGCTTTGGACAACACTAAACGCTTTCACTGGCACAAGGCAACAAGATCCGGCAAGGAAGTGCAGGGGAAGAGAGGTAATATACACAGGGAGCAGGTGGAAGCTAATTAGGCTTATTGGGCCAGGCACCAATCATTGGTGCACTGGCCCTTTAAATCTAAGAGAGCTGGCGCACGCGCGCCCTTAGGAGCGGAGCCGCGCGCGCCAGGACATGACAGCCGGGGGCCGGGACAGGTGAGTGACTTGGGATGCTATGCGAATCGCATCCCCGCCGGCAGTGTCAGTGCAGCGCTCCCGATCAGCGGGTCTGACCGGGGCGCTGCAGAGAGAGAGGAACGCCGCGAGCGCTCCGGGGAGGAGCAGGGACCCGGAGCGCTCGGCGTAACAGGAATGCTTGGCTGTGTAGCACAGCCAAGCTTACTAAATTGTCCCAGCACCCGTTGGCGCTGTGACAGTTTAAAATTATCAGGTACATGTATGTGGTGATGCGGCAAGTCAGCCTTTATCACCATGTACATGTACCTGATGTGGAAACGGGTTAACAGAACTAAACTAACCGTCATTATTCAAAGAGATATGCCCATATCAAACATTTATAGCATATGCACAGGAGCTGCATGGGAGTGATAGAATCAGCATAGTTGGTGGTGCTCTGCCTTTTCTGGAAATCCATTTTGAAGGGGTACTCTGCCACTAGACATCTTATCCCCTATCCAAAGGATATCTGTGGCTAAGTGGCGCTTTGAATGGATAATCGGATCCTACCTGCCTTCGTCTGTCTTCCCCATGCCTTCTTCTCAGGTCTGCCGTCTCCCTATCTCCCAAGCATTCTGAGGGAATTTTATGGTACTCTTTTAAGTCTTCTGAAATAATTACCCCTAAATAATTTACTTCAGATACTGAGGTTTGGACGGTATCAAATATTTTATTTCTGCCCATGAATTTTTACACACAAGTTGTATTATCTTGCACTTATCCACATTGAATGTCAGTTGCCAGAATTCTGACCATTTTACTTGTATTCCTCCAGGAATATCAACCCTGTTACAAATCTTTGTGTCATCAGCAAAAAAACCAATACCACACCATCAAGACCTTCTGCGAAATCAATAAAGATTGTTACAAAATGGGTCCCAGTACAGATCCCTGAGGACCCCACTGGTTACAAGACCTTGCTGTGAACATACTCCATTTACTACAACGCTCTATTTTGGTCCCTCAGCCACTGCCTAATACATTTAGCAATAATGGAGTCTAAGCTCAAAGACTGCAGTTTTCATGAGTCTTCTATGTGGTACAGTTTCAAAACCCTTACAAAAATCTAGGTAAGCAATGTTTACTGTGCTTCCTTGTTTAGTTTTCTTTAGTCACTCAATCAAATAAATCAATAAGATTAGTTGGACATGATCTCCCTGAAGTAAATTCCCTGATGTTGCTTCTTATTTTTCAATCTATGTGATTTACATGTTTCACAATCCTATTCTTTAGTTTGCTTTTCATTAATTTCACCACTATTGATGTCAGACTTCCTGGCCTATAGTTGCCTGATTACTCCTTATTGACTTTTTTTTTGTGAATGGACACAACATTTGCTAATTTTCAATCTCCTGGAACAACTGTTGGCAGTGATTGGTTAAATATGTTGACGGTTTGCTAATATTCCGGCTTAACTCTTTTAATAACTTTGTGTGTATCTCATCAGGCCCTTATGACTTATTTGTCTTTACTTTAGACAGCTGACGTAGAACCTCTTTCCTCTGTAAACACATGCATGCATCAAATGATTAATTAGTCTTCATCTCTAAGGTCCCTTTCCTTCATCTTCGTGTGTAAAAACTGAACAGAAACATTCACTGAGACAGTCAGACAGTCTGTTATCCACTTCTACATATTTACCTTCCTTTGTTTTAAAATTTTTTATTCTTGTTTTTGTTTCCGTTTTTTAATGTAAATATCAGAAAAAATGTCTCATCCCCATTTTCTACTGACTGAGATAGTTTCTCTTTTGCCTGTTCTTTATAAGCTCTTATAACTTGCTTAGGCATCTTATAGATTTGTCTTTCTTCATTGCTCTATTTTTTTATACTTACTAAATGCTGTTTGTATTTTATTATTTTGTCCACTTCTACTGAGTATCACAGTGGTCTTTTCCGTTTTTGCTTTTACTGATAAGCATAATGCAATTTCAATGTTCTGTTGCCTTCAATAATACGAATTTTGAGTAGTCCCCTTGTTTCTTGGACTCTATTTAAACAGTTCCAGTCTGATAGGGACTCATTTAACACTCTTCTAAAATCAAAAACTTTTATTTTGTGTGGTGTTACTAGGTCACTGTTCTTACATTAAACCACACTGACTGGTGATCACTAGATCCCAAGCTTTCACCAACAGTAATATCATATACCATGTCTCCATATGTGAATACTAAATCTATAATGGCCTCCTCCCAGGTTGGCTCCTCGACTACTTTTTGTAGAGATAATTCCACTAGGGAATTTAGAATATCCATACTCCTGACAGAACTAGCGATTTTGGTTTTGGGAGTCAGCTGGCCATCTGTGAGCAGGTAAGGACACAGCAGCTCATCTGGAAAAACAGTTGTAGTGGGATTATTTTGGGTTAGAGGTTGTTCTGAAGAGATAGGAATTAGGGTTGCTTTTGAAAGTCTTGATGGTATGTGAGAGCCAGATTAGAGATGTCGCGAATTTTTCGCCGGCGAACAGTTCCCGGCGAACTTAGCATGTTCGCGTTTGAATCGTCGAGCGAACATATGTGAAGTTCGATTCGCCTCCTATACTTTAATTACGGTAAACTTTAATCCTGTGAGTCAGCGTCAGCAGACAGCAGCAGAGTCAGCAGCAGTCCCTCCCTTCCAGACCCTCCTACCTCCTGCACGGATGCAATTTTACCTTCATTCGGCATGCTGCAGGCTTAGAAAGGGGAGGGAAAGAGAAGCTGCTCTTGCTGTAATAGGGAAAGTGATAGCTAGGTTGTTGCTAGGTGGTGTATTCAGGGTCCACTTTACTCCTAAAGCACTAGTCTAACATTTGCTTTAAGGAAAGCACCCTAAAAAAGCCCTTTTTAGGGCTCAAATATCAGTCCGTGTGTCTTGCAACAGCTGGAGGCCCTCTTGTTGGGAGGGAACCGCTGGTTAAAAGGGGTACTCCAGTGTAAAACTTAAGTTCCTTCAAGCAACTAACTACAGTATTAAAAGGGCTATAAGTTCAGTCCGCTCTAACTATGTGCTGCCTAATATGGGGGAATCTATTTACTGCCTAAAGGGGATCTAAATATGTGCTGCCTAAAGGGGGCTCTATGGGCTGCCTAAAGGGAGGCTCTAACTATGTGCTGCCTAATATGGGGGAATCTATGTGCTGCCTAAAGGGGGGCTCTAACTATGTGCTGCCTAACATGGGGGAATCTATGTGCTGCCTAAAGGGGGGATCTAATTATGTGCTGCCTAAAGGGGGCTCTATGTGCTGCCTAAAGGGGGGCTCTAACTATGTGCTGCCTAATATGGGGGAACCTATGTGCTGCCTAAAGGGGGGATCTAACTATGTGATACCTAAAGGGGGGCTCTATGTGCTGCCTAAAGGGGGCTAAAGCATGTTATTCCAAAGAATTTAGGAATAATAGGTGATTTATGCCCTTTATGGATTAAAACCAGACTCTGCATCAACTATGTAATTTTCCATGGGAGTTTTGCCATGGATCCCCCTCCAGCACGCCACAGTCCAGGTATTAGTCCCCTTGAAACAACTTTTAAATCACTATTGTGGCCAGAAAGAGTCCCTGTTGGTTTTTTAATTCGCCTGCCCTTTGAAGTCAATGGCGGTTCGCCCGGTTCGCGAACATTTGCGGAAGTTCGCGTTCGCCGTTCGCGAACCGAAAATTTTATGTTTGTGACATCACTAAGCCAGATATGTTGGGATTAAGAGTTACAGTGTATGGGAGAAGTTAAAGAGAAATCTTGGAGTTGTGTGAGGTTCAAATGAGGGAATAATACAGGTGGAAGCCTTGAGAGGATTGGAAAGGGGTGGTGTGAGGAAATCAGGTCAGAGGTCTATGAAGGGGACACATCCATGTATGTCATCTTAGCAGTTTAACCCCCTAAGGACAAGGACAATTTTCACTGTAGGACCAGGGCATTTTTTGCACATCTGACCCCTTTCACTTTAAGCATTAATAACTCTGGGATGCTTTTACCTTTCATTCTGATTCAGAGATTGTTTTCTTTTGTGACATATTCTACTTTATGGTAGTGGTAACATTTTGTCGAACCTTGCATCATTTCTTGGTGAAAATTCCAAAACTTGATAAAAAAAATTGAAAATTTTGCATTTTCTAGCTTTGAAGCTCTCTGCTTGTAAGGAAAATAAACATTCCAAATAAATTATATTTTGATTCACAAAATTTTCAAAATCGGAATTTTTCATGGACCAGTTCAGGTTTGAAGTGGATTTGAAGGGCTTTCTTATTAGAAATAGTCCACAAATGACCCCATTATAAAAACTACACCTCTCAAAGTATTCAAAATGACATTCAGTAAGTGTGTTAACCCTTTAGGTGTTTCACAGGAATAGCAGCAAAGGAAGGAGAAAATTCAAAGTCTTCATTTTTTACACTCGCATGTTCTTGTACACCCAGTTTTTTTTATTTTTACAAGGGGTAAAAGGAGAAAAATCCCCTTAAAATTTGTAACCCAATTTCTCTCGAGTAAGGAAATATCTCATATGTGTATGTCAAGTGTTCGGCGGGCGCAGTAGAGGGCTCAGAAGGGAAGGAGTGACAATGGGATTTTGGAGAGTTTTTCTGAAATGGTTTTTGGGGGGCATGTTACATTTAGGAAGACCCTATGGTGCCAGAACAGCAGAAAACCCCCCACATGGCATACCATTTTGGAAATTACACCCCTCAAGGCATGTAACAAGAAGTCCAGTGAGCATTAACACCCCACAGATGTTTGACGACTTTCCGTTAAAGACAGTTGTGTAAATGAAAAAAGAATTTGAAAAAAAGTGCAGTTTTTTCCCCAAATTCCCCATTCTTATAAAGGGTAATGGGAGAAAATGCCCAAAAAAAAAAAAAAATTTGGAACCCCATCTCTTCTGAGTACGGAAATACCCCATGTTTGGACGTAAAATGCTCTGCGGGCGAAGTACTATGCTCAGAAGAGAAGGAGTCACATTTGGCTTTTGGAAAATTTTTTTTGCTGAAATGGTTTTTGTTGGGGAATGTCACATTTAGGAAGTCCCTATGGTGCCAGAACCGCAAAAAAAAAAAAAACACATGGCATACTATATAGGAAACTACACTACTCAAGGAACATAACAAGGGGTGCAGTGAGCCTTAACACCTCACAGGTATTTCACGACTTTTTGTTAAAGTTGGATGTGTAAATGAAAAAATATATATTTTTCAGTAAAATGCAGTTTTTTCCCCAAATTTTACATTTTTACAAGGGGTAATAGAAGACAATTACCACCAAAATTTCTAACCCCATTTTTTCTATACAAGAAAGAAATACCCCATGTGTGGACGACAAATGCTCTGCGGGCATACTACAATGTTCAGAAGAGGAGGAGCGCCATTGAGCTTTTGGAAAGAGAATTTGAATGCAATGTAAGTCAGGGGCCATGTGCGTTTACAAAGCCCCCCGTGGTGCCAGAACAGTGGACCCACCCCCCACATGTGACCCCAATTTGGAAACTACACCCCTCACAGAATTTAATAAGGGGGGCAGTGAGCATTTACACCCCACTGGCGTCTGACAGATCTTTGTAACCGTGGGCTGAGCAAATGAAAAATTACATTTTTCATTTTTACGGACCACTGTTCCGAACATCTGCCAGACACCTGTGGCGCCTAAATGCTCATTGTACCCCTTAATACATTACATGAGGGGTGTAGTTTTTAAAATGGGGTCACATGTGGGGGAGTCCATTGTTCTGGCACTATTGGGGCTTTGTAAACACATGTGGCCTTCAATTCTGGACAAATTTTCTCTTCAAAAGCCCATTGGCGCTCCGTCTCTTCTGAGCATTGTAGTACGCCAGCAGAGCACTTTAAATCCACATATGGGGTATGTTCTGAAGAAATGGGGTTACAAATTTGGGGGTGCTTTTTTTTCCTATTTTCTCTTGTGAAAATGAAAAATTTAGGGTAACACCAGCATTTTAATGAAAAAAAAATTTTTTTTTTCATTTTCCCATCCAACTTTAACGAAAATTCGTCAAACACCTGTTAAGGCTCACTATACCCCTTGTTACGTTCCATGAGGGGTGTAGTTTCCAAAATGGGGTCACATGTGTGTATTAATTTTTTTGTGTTTAAGTCAGAACCGCTGTAAAGTCAGCCACCCCTGTGCTCTCTCACTCCTGAGCCTTGCTGTGCATCCGCAGAGCATTTTACACCCACATATGAGGTATTTCCGTACTCAGGAGAAATTGCGTTACAATTTTTGGGGGTCTTTTTTTCCTTTTACCGCTTGTGATAAATAAAACAGGCTGGTGTAGACCCCAACTTTTCCTTTTCATAAGGGGTAAAACGAGAAAAATCCCCCTGAAATCTGTAGTGCAATTTCTTCCGAGTACGGAAATACCTCATATGTGGCCCTAAACTGTTTCCTTGAAATACGACAGGGCTCTGAAGTGAGAGAGCGCAATGGGCATTTGAGGACTAAATTAGGGATTGCATAGGGGTGGACATAGGGGTATTCTACGCCAGTGATTCCCAAACAGGGTGCCTTCAGCTGTTCCTAATCTCCCAGCATGCCTGGACCATCATTGACTGTCCGTAAATGCAGGGAGTTGTTGTTTTGCAACAGCTGGAGGCTACATATTGGAAACACTGCCGTACAATAGGTTTTTCATTTTTATTGGGGGGGACAGTGTAAGGGGGTGTATATGTAGTGTTTTACCCTTAATTTTGTGTTAGTGTAGTGTAGTGTTTTTAGGGTACATTCACACGGGCAGAGGTTTACAATGAGTTTCCCACTAGGAATTTGCACTGCGGCGAAAAAAATTGGCCGCATCTCATACTTGAAGCAGGAAACTTACTGTAAACCTTCCCGTGTGAATGTACCCTGTACATTCACATGGGGGAGGCAAACCTCCAGCTGTTTCAAAACTAGACTCCCAGCATGTACTGACAGACCGCGCATGCTGGGAGTTGTACTTTTGCAACAGCTGGAGGAACACTGGTTGGCAAACCTTCAGGTTTTGTTACCTAACTCAGTATTTTCCAACCAGTGTGCTTCCAGCTGTTGCAAAACTACAACTCCCAGCATGTACTGATCGCCGAAGGGCATGCTGGGAGATGTAGTTATGCAACAGCTGGAGGTATGTAACTACAACTCTCAGCATGCCGAGACAGCAGTTCGGGCATGCTGGGATTTGCAGTTTTGCAACATCTGGAGGGCTACAGTTTAGAGACCACTGCACGGTAATCTCCAAACTGTGACCCTCCAGATGTTGCAAAACGACAAATCCCAGCATACCCAAAAAGTAAACTGCTGTGTGGGCATGCTAGGAGTTGTAGCTTTGCAAGATCTAGAGAGCAACAGTTTAGAGACCACTGTATAGTGGTCTCAAACTGTAGCCCTCCAGATGTTGCTAGGCAATTCACAGGCTTCCCTCGGATCCAGGGGGTCAGCCGCACATCATCGCCGCCAGCCGATCACCGCCTGCTTCCGCAGGATTGGTAAGTGGATCTTCGGCGCCGGTCCTCGGTTGGTTTCCCCATTCTGCCCCGCCAATTGTGGGTGGGCAGAACGGGGACACAGAAAGTTAAACCCCCCCCCCTCCCTGCGCCCCCGATCTGCTATTGGTCGTCGATTCTAGATGACCAATAGCAGGGATAGGAGGGGTTTCACACCTGCCACCTCACTCCTATCCCTTCAGTGGGATCGTGGGTGTCTTGGAAAACCCTGATCCCCCTTATTTTCTCACCATAGACCCGTATGACCCGGAATCGATGCAAATCGCCGGTGTGAATTCACCGGCTATTTGCGGCGATCGCTGACATGGGGGGTCAGGGGGGAGGGGGGAAACATGTTTGATTGAAGGCCACAGAGGAGGATCTTGCAGTACTACAAGTGGATGATCAGGGCATGTATCAGTAGGTTAGTGTAGTCAGAGTTGAGAAATGAGCAGATTGAACAAATGTATTTGGGGTGGAGGAAGCAAGAGATGAGGTTTAAAAGACAGTGAATAATCAAAGGTGACCCCAAAGCAGTGGGATTGTGGGACTGAGGAACTATTTACTAGAGATGAGCGAATTGAGACTGACGAACCCAAATTCGTTACAAGTTTCATGAAAAATTTGATTCGCAATGAATACGAATATCGCTTCATTAAACTCCATTTATTGCTGTCCAGGCTCACATACTGTGAAAGGACAGCCAAAAGTAATCACCGGCTGGTGTTTTACTTGTGATAGCCTGGGGTTGTAGGTCAGTAGGGGTGTTGCGGTACTATAGGATAAAGGGCGCTGTTAACCCTCGTGATGCCAGGGTGAGGGTTGAAACTCTGTAGTGATGCTGGGCCTATCACCACCCTTCCCAAGAGAGAAAGGTGAGTGTAAAATAAATAGATTGTCCACAGCAGTGCTGAACTTAAAACTTGTAGGAATCTTTACTGAAGATTTTCTGTATATGCAGTAACGGTAACAGTCCAGATAACAGAGTCTTTACAAACAGCACAGCAGCGATTGACAGATGCTTAAGACCAGAAAGTTCCCTTTAGATTTTGAGGATTGTATTTGCATAGATCTGCCGGATTTAGGAGTTGGATTAGGTCTGGAGATCTTGCAGAGTTAGCGGGGAATTGTAAGAACTATCCGTCTCTAGCGCAGGCCTAAGCTGCAAGGTTTTGGGCCTAGTAATTTGTCTTGTAAGCTGTGGAGGTCCTACCTCGTCCAGAGTCAGCAACCCAAGAGAGCGACAATATGGCGCAGCTCCCTTATATGGGCAGGGGCTGGCCGTTTTGGATTGGTCCACATCAGCTGTCACTCACCGTTACAATGGATTGTGGGTGATCACATGTCCAAAACAACCAAAGGTCCTTTAGCAAATACCATAGAGTTCTGCAACCCGGTCACATGACCCGCAGGTCCTGCACCGCTAAAACAGTGAGTAATACCATATACATTTATTTATATAGATAATATTTACAAATATTAATTGACTAAGGGGTGACTAAGGGTTAAATGAGGAAAGCGAACCCCGACAGTCCTAGGGACTCTAACTTTGGGAACTAATAACCAAGGCACAGTATGAAATACGGTGCCGGGACACCACAAACTGTCCCCTAAGGTAGAGGGACTAGGACAAAGACAGAATTATTAAAATTCTATGTACACTCTGAAGACATTCTTTTAGTCTGACTAGTATCCTTACTAGATAATTATGAAGCTTACTAGACATTAGGAAGCTATCTAGACATTAGGAAGCTATCTAGACATTAGTTTCTAGCTCCTTAGACATTTTTATAGCTCTCTATACATTCATGAGGCTAACTAGACATTAGCACAGCTCTCTATACCTTTAGTTTCAAGCTGACTAAACATTTTTGAAATCTCACCACATTTCTTTTTGCCACAATGAGTCACCTGTTAGTACACAAAAAGGGTATATTGGCTTGCCTCAGGCTCTCTACCAATAAGGTTAGCTACTAGGGTCTATCAGTTACACGCTGCTTACCCCTAGAACACAACAGTATAACCTTAACTAGGTTACCTTTAGAAATATGTGTTTAATTTTTAGCTCGCAAGAGCATGAAATGGCCAGGCAGAGCATCTCACACACTTAATAAAGAGAAGAAAAATATGAGTGTATCTAGCAGTGGTAGGAATTGGATATCAATAGGCTACAATTCCTAAGTGTTTCTTGAATGTGAGACATACTTTTGTTTTTGTGTATGTACTGAAGAAGATTGAGGTAGTACATTTAAGTGAGCTATTTAGGTACTATGGGGGAGATTTATCAAAACCTGTCTAGAGAAAAAGTTGCTGAGTTGCCCATAGCAACCAATCAGATCACTTACTTCATTTTTAAATAAACCTGTGAAAAATGAAAGAAGTGATCTGATTGGTTGCTATGGGCAACTCAGCAACTTTTCCTCTGGGCAGGTTTTGATAAATCTCCCCCTATGTGTGCAAGTACTGCTAAAAAGTTAGTCTTGATATCTTAAGGGTAGTTTACCCTTGTATTTTGTTTAAGACAGGTGCTAGCGATTGGCGACTGGAATGCTACTCTCGGAGGGACCTATTTAGCAACTACTTAAACACCTTTTTAGTATCTTTATACATTTGTATGTACATGTATACAATAATTATTTACGTCTTTTCTTTTAAGTGTACACGTGCATCTAGCGGACATTTTTTCGTGTACAATCCTTACTTACTTTTTATGTACACAGACACAAAGCTATTTTTCTGTGTACAGGAACCATATACATTTTTATTATACAAGCTTACATATTTATTAACACTCCAACAAGGTTCAGGCGCATACACCTGATAAGTGCAATTTTTAGCAAAAAAGTCTCATAAATATGGAGGTATATACAACAAACTGGCGTGTAAGGATCTGCAGTCCACCTACACTAGGAGTCTATGTATCACAGCTGCTACAGTCAGTCGGGCACAAAGCTTAGGAATCTCCTACTGGCTAGGAGTCTCTTGACCCAATGGTCAGGCACAAAGCTTAATGGTTACGTTACTGAACTTGGAACTGGAACAGTCTTAGCACAGTCCTACTAGGCACAATTTCTTGAACTTGGTTACTGGAAAACAAAAGTGGTTAGCAAAGAAAAGCAACGGTCATAACTTTAAAGTCTTTCAGAAAACATTCAGCAGTGCTGAACTTAAAACTTGTAGGAATCTTTACTGAAGATTTTCTGTATATGCAGTAACGGTAACAGTCCAGATAACAGAGTCTTTATAAACAGCACAGCAGCGATTGACAGATGCTTAGGACCGGAAAGTTCCCTTTAGATTTTGAGGATTGTATTTGCATAGATCCGCCTGATTTAGGGGTTCGATTAGGTCCGGAGATCTTGAGGAGTTAGCGGGGAATTGTAAGAACTATCCATCTCTAGCGCAGGCCTACGCCGCAAGGCTTTGGGCCTAGTAATTTGTCTTGTAAGCTGCGGAGGTCCTACCTCGTCCAGAGTCAGCAACCCAAGAGAGCGACAATATGTCACAGCTCCCTTATATGGGCAGGGGCTGGCCGTTTTGGATTGGTCCACATCAGCTGTCACTCACTGTTACAATGGATTGTGGGTGATCACATGTCCAAAACCACCAAAGGTCCTTCAGCAAAAACCATAGAGTTCTGCAACCCGGTCACATGACCCACAGGTCCTGCGACTCTAAAACAGTGGGTAATACCATATACATTTATTTATATAGATAATATTTACAAATATTAATTGACTAAGGGGTGACTAAGGGTTAAATGAGGAAAGCGAACCCCAACAGTCCGGGGGACTCTAACTTTGGGGACTAATAACCAAGGCACAGTATGAAATACATACTCAAATAATTTTTGAAGCGTACAGTAGCGCATTTTTCTGCCCTCATAAGTGCATACCACATACCTACATCTAAGTAGTGTACTTTTTTGTACCTGTTAATCTGTCAGGGGCCTAGATACTGTGAAATTCAGGCAAAAGTATTCACCTGCTGGTGTTGTACTCAGATACTTTTTTAAGTGTACTGTAGCACATTTTTCTGCCCTCATAAGTGCATACCACATACATACATCTAAGTAGTGTACTATTTTTTACCTGTTAATCTGTCAAGGGCCTAGATACTGTGAAAGTCCAGGCAAAAGTAATCACCGGTGGGTGTTTTACCACAGTGCTTTTTTAAGCGTACTGTAGACCATTTGTCTGCCCTCATAAGTGCATATCACATACCTACATCTAAGTAGTGTACTATTTTGTACCTGCTAATCTTTCATATACCGTGAAAGTCTAGCCAAAAGTATTAACCGGCTGGTGTTGTACTCAGATACTTTTTTAAGTGTACTGTAGCACATTTTTCTGCCCTCATAAGTGCATACCACATACATACATCTAAGTAGTGTACTATTTTTTACCTGTTAATCTGTCAAGGGCCTAGATACTGTGAAAGTCCAGGCAAAAGTAATCACCGGTGGGTGTTTTACCACAGTGCTTTTTTAAGCGTACTGTAGACCATTTGTCTGCCCTCATAAGTGCATATCACATACCTACATCTAAGTAGTGTACTATTTTGTACCTGCTAATCTTTCATATACCGTGAAAGTCTAGCCAAAAGTATTAACCGGCTGGTGTTGTACTCAGATACTTTTTAAAGTGTACTGAAGTGCATTTTTCTGAACTTTTAAGTGCATACCACATACTGTAGCACATTTTTCTGCCCTCATAAGTGCATACCACATACATACATCTAAGTAGTGTACTATTTTTTACCTGTTAATCTGTCAAGGGCCTAGATACTGTGAAAGTCAAGGCAAAAGTAATCACCGGCTTAGTTTTACAGTGTTGTGGTTAAACTTTACTTTACTGGAAACGCTGCTGGGTTGCCCATAGCAGCCAATCAGATTGATTCTTTCATTTTTCACAAGGCCTCTGCAAAATAAAAGAAGCGATCTGCTTGGTTGCTATGGGCAACTCAGAAACTTTTCCTGGAAAAGTTTCTGAGTTGCTTATAGCAACCAGATTGCTTCCTTCATTTTTCAGAGGCCTTTTCAAAAATGAAGGAAGCAATCTGATTGGTTGCTATGGGCAACTGTACAACCCTTTCTCTACACTGGTTTTGATGAATCTCCCCCAGAGATAAGTGCATATCACATACCTACATCTAAGTAGTGTACTATTTTGTACCTGCTAATCTTTCAACAGCCTAGATACTGTAAAAGTCTAACAAAAAGTTCTAGCCGGCTGGTGTTGTACTCAGATACTTTTTAAAGTGTACTGAAGTGCATTTTTCTGAACTTATAAGTGCATACCACATGCCTACATATAAATAGTGTACTATTTTGTACCTGTTAATCTGTCAAGGGCCTAGATACTGTGAAAGTCAAGGCAAAAGTTATGACCAGCTGGTGTTTTACTCAAATATTTTTTTAAGCATATAGTAGTGCATTTTTCTGCCCTCATAAGTGCATACCCCATACCTACATCTAAGTGGTGTACTATTTTGTACCTGTTAATCTGTCAAGGGCCTACATACTGTGAATGGACAGTCAAAAGTAATCACTAGCTGGTGTTTTACTCAAATAATTTTTGAAGCGTACAGTAGCTCTTTTTTCTGCCCTCATAAGTGCATACCACATACCTACATCTAAGTATTGTACTATTTTTTACCTGTTAATCTGCCAAGGGCCTACATACTGTGAAAGGACAGCCAAAAGTAATCATCGGCTGGTGTTTTACTCAACAATGACTGTGTGTTGCAGCACTGTTGTGTACTGCTGGTGTTGTGCAAAAATATGTTTTTCTAAGCGTACTGTAGCGCATTTTTCTGCCCTCATAAGTGCATACCACATACTTACATCTAAGTATTGTACTATTTTGTACCTGTTAATATTTCAAGGGCCTAGATACTGTGAAAGAAGGAATAAAGAGAAAAACGGAACCTTGTCTAGGCGCTGTTTGCAGATCCAGGATGATGAGACACAAATGTGTATGGAAAGAAAGTGCCTGGAGGCACTATGTTTATTAAAAGAGCTTCCAATGACGCTTTTCTAAGGGTATTTCCTCCTTCCTCAGATTGGCATACAGATAGTGGCACCAACGGTGCTATGTGTTAGGCTAATTTATTAGCCGTATTTGTGGGAGGAGCGGGAGGTACATAAGGACCCGCGGCTCACCTCCCCTGCACGCCGTGGATTCTTCGCTTCCGATCAGCTGACCAGGCGTGTCAGCTGACTGTCTTCGCGGGCTTCGGGCGCACACGGAGTACGTACAGGTTAGTGGCTGGCCGGGCGGGGTACTTTCAAGTTGTTACATGCTGGCCGGCTCGGTTCACGCTACAAGGGGGAGGGGGAGTTTATTGCAGGTACGCTCGGTCACGCTACAGACAGGTCTGTGGAGCAGTCAGCCGGTTCGGTCATGCATCATGTGGTGCCTGCGCCTTAGCAGCACGGCTCGTTCTTTGTTTATTAGGAAAGCTGTGGCGCATTCCGTACACAGTCCAAAGCCATGTCGCAGGTCAGCTCGGCCCACGACACCCCAGGGTTTATACGATTGCCAATGTTTTCATTCAGCCTTTCACCTAGTAGCTAACACGTCTTATTTAATGCCGGGGGGTGGGGAGAGGGGGTAGGGGGGTTGCCAGAGGCAGGTGGTTCTCAGCGAGTCCATCTCGACTTCAGCTGGTCGTGCCCCCCTCCCCTCACACTTACTTCTTTGAGATAGATATGTCAATTTTAGGGTTCACTTATGTGTATGGATATGTATTGTGCTTCCTATTTAGCATATATGTATGCACGTGTGTATGTATATATATGTGTGTGCATATCTATATATTTGTGGGGAAGGAGGGATAATAAAAGAGGTTTAATTTAGTCATGTTTTACAGGTTTCAAGCTCATTTTTCACTATCTACGTCTGGGGACATCCTTAGATAACGCTCGGTACGTTTTACAATTTGCAAAGTTGATTAAGTCGTCTGGCATGTGTTGTTAATATATGTTTTAATAGGTATAGCCCGTCGGGGTTAATCGATCAGCGATCAGTTGTGGTCCTTGTTTAGCACACGCTCACCATTTAAGTCGGTACATGCAGCTCAATAGTATACTGTACTGTGTAAGTCAGCGCAAAAGTTTTTCATCGTGTCTGTCCTTGTTGTGTAGGTACTCTTATCCCTACAAGTGTTGAGCTATTGGTTGGTCACTGGTGGGTGCACTGTAGGTAGTAAAAATGGCTTGTTTGGTATATGGAATGAATACCTGGTTTGTTTTTCAGAGATCTAAGGTTTCGGCACTTGGCGGTTTCAGTTCTGCTATCGGTACTAGTATTATTTTGCTTTAGATAGGTAAGTGAGGGTGTATTATGTTGGTGGTCCTCTGAAAAAAAAATACACATATATAGGTATGAAATTTATATCTATATACATATATATTTTGTTTGCTTTCTTATCCTCAGGATTACAGTTTGGTTATCTGCACTAGGATCTATTTTTCCGCTTCTTATTGTTGGCTCCTATTGCTGGTACGTGGGGAGGTCGGCCCTTGTAATCGCCTCATGAACCTGACACGTCTTCAGGTTGCGGTTACCTCAGGGATTTCGGTTCTCGATTTTGCAGTCACAGACTTGGGGTTTCTTGTCTTTCAGGTTGTTCAGTTAAATCAGTTAGGGGTCGGTAACGTCTGGAGCTGGTGGGGTCATCATATTTCTACAGTCGGCTCGTCTTTTATTGGTATGTGTCATCGGTCATGTTTTCTTTCTGATCACCTTTATGTAATTTGTGGTTCGGGTTGTATTTCTAATATCAAGTCTGTTGTTGTCTTGTCCTCAGGAAGCTCTACTCCATCTATTTCGGGTAAGATTCTTGTTTGTCTTGGTAATCGCCTCATGAACCCAACACGCCTTTGGGTTGCGGTTACTTCGGTGTATTTCTCCCACGGTTACAGTCACCACTGGTTATAAGGTATGGCCTAGGGGTGTTCACGAGCATGCGTGGTTATCAGCGGCATTCAGTTACTTCTCGGGTTGTGTTATAGTATTTTTTTGGTAGCCGCCTTGTCTTATGTGGGTCGGCAGGTGAGTATTTCAGGTAAGGGTAGCGTTTTTTATGGTGATGGTCACTAATCTGCGTAAATTTGTCTAGGAATAGTTTTCTTACAGTTTCGGGGGTTATTTTACAGTATGTCACATGCTTCTGACATAGAGGAATCAGCGTCGATCATGGAGAATGTGGCTAGATCTTCTGGGCATGCTAGTGTGTCATCTCTGCGTAATTGGACTATTCCGAAGATCACGGCCGAAATTGTCAAAAGGGGGTTCCCCTTCCCAGCGACTGCCAGAAAGGCAGAACTTTACAGACTGATGATGGCTGACACTGCTGGCCCCTCTATTGAAGAAGTCTCCATGAACACGCTTCATACGTCATTAACGCAGCTTCATGTGCTTATTAACAATATGTCCAACAACATGTCTGATATGCAAACTAGAGTTGAGGTGTTAGAGAGCAGGAATGTTTCGAATCCTATAGTTCCTCCCACTTCTCAGGTGTCAACGCAGCAAGTTAACCGTCCAGGTACAGTGGCTGTCATTCCTGATATAGCTCCAGCCCATTTTATACTGGCACATATCAAGAAAGACATTATTGAGGGTAAAGATGTAAACTTAGCTTCCCTGTTGATAGCCACACATGATTTGTCTGAGAACAAAACTATAGCCTGTGGTGAGGTCTCGGTGATTCTAAAATCCAAGGATGTGAGGCTCAACAGGAAGCTAACATTGTCTGAGTTTAGACCAGTATCTGTACAAGATTACAGAATTCTATCATAAGTACGGGGGTCACACGTTTTATGATTCTCATAAGTCTTTTTCTGCCAAAGCAGCAGCTGCCTTGAATGAGTTTAATTATGAAGTCAATTGGGCGGTGGTAGATACTGAGATCTATTGTAACCATTTTGCGGGTCTTAACCCCTTAAGGACCGAGCCCTTTTTCACCTTAAGGACCGGAGCGTTTTTTGCAATTCTGACCACTGTCACTTTAAACATTAATAACTCTGGAATGCTTTTAGTTATCATTCTGATTCCGAGATTGTTTTTTCGTGACATATTCTACTTTAACTTAGTGGTAAAATTTTATGGTAACTTGCATCCTTTCTTGGTTAAAAATCACCAAATTTGATGAAAAAAATGAAAATTTTGCATTTTTCTAACTTTGAAGGTCTCTGCTTGTAAGGAAAATGGATATTCAAAATATTTTTTTTTGGGGTTCACATATACAATATGTCTACTTTATGTTTGCATCATAAAATTTATGAGTTTTTACTTTTGGAAGACGCCAGAGGGCTTCAAAGTTCAGCAGCAATTTTGAAATTTTTCACAAAATTTTCAAACTCGCTATTTTTCATGGACCAGTTCACGTTTGAAGTGGATTTGAAGGGCCTTCATATTAGAAATGCCCCATAAAAGACCCCATTATAAAAACTACACCCCCCAAAGTATTCAAAATGACATTCAGTAAGTGTATTAACCCTTTAGGTGTTTCACAGGAATAGCAGCAAAGTGAAGGAGAAAATTCAAAATCTTCATTTTTTACACTCGCATGTTCTTGTAGACCCAATTTTTGAATTTTTGCAAGGGGTAAAAAGGAGAAAATTTTTACTTGTATTTGAAACCCAATTTCTCTCGAGTAAGCACATACCTCATATGTCTATGTTAATTGTTCAGCGGGCGCAGTAGAGGGCTCAAAAGGGACGGAGCGTCAAATGGTTTTGGGGGGCATGTCACCTTTAGGAAGCCCCTATGGTGCCAGGACAGCAAAAATTTTCCAAAAATGTAACATTTTTAAAAAGGGTAATAGCAGGAAATACCCCCCAAAATTTTAAGCCCAATTTCTCCCGATTCAGAAAACACCCCATATGGGGGTGAAAAGTGCTCTGCTGGTGCACTACAGGTCTCAGAAGAGAAGGAGTCACGTTTGGCTTTTTGAAAGCAAATTTTGCTCTGGGGGCATGCCGCATTTAGGAAGCCCCTATGGTGCCAGGACAGCAAAAAAAAAAAACACGTGGCATACCATTTTGGAAACTAGACCCCTCGGGGAACGTAACAAGGGGTTAAGTGAACCTTAATACCCCACAGGTGTTTCATGACTTTTGTATATGTAAAAAAAAAATTTTTTTTTTTACCTAAAATGCTTGTTTTCCCAAAAATTTTACATTTTTAAAAAGGGTAATAGCAGAAAATACCCCACAAAATTTGAAGCCCAATTTCTCCCGAGTACGGCGATACCCCATATGTGGCCCTAAACTGTTGCCTTGAAATACGACAGGGCTCCAAAGTGAGAGTGCCATGCGCATTTGAGGCCTAAATTAGGGATTTGCATAGGGGTGGACATAGGGGTATTCTACGCCAGTGATTCCCAAACAGGGGGCCTCCAGCTGTTGTAAAACTCCCAGCATGCCTGGACAGTCAGTGGCTATCTGGCAATACTGGGAGTAGTTGTTTTGCAACAGCTGGAGGCTCCGTTCTGGAAACAGTGGCGTACCAGACGTTTTTCATTTTTATTGGGGAGGGGGGCTGTGTAGGGGTATGTGTATATGTAGTGTTTTTTACTTTTCATTTTATTGTGTGTTAGTGTAGTGTAGTGTTTTTAGGGTACAGTCACACGGGCGGGGGTTCACAGTAGTTTCTCGCTGGCAGTTTGAGCTGCGGCAGAAAATTTGACGCAGCTCAAACTTGCAGCCGGATACTTACTGTAATCCTCCACCCATGTGAGTGTACCCTGTACGTTCACATTGGGGGGGAACATCCAGCTGTTGCAAAACTACAACTCCCAGCGTGTACGGTCTATCAGTGCATGCTGGGAGTTGTAGTTTTGCAACCGCTGATGGCTCCGTTTTGGAAACAGTGACGTACCAGACATTTTTCATTTTTATTGGGGAGGGGAGGGGGGCTGTGTAGGGGTATGTGTATATGTAGTGTTTTTTACTTTTTATTTTATTGTGTGTTAGTGTAGTGTAGTGTTTTTAGGGTACAGTCACACGGGCGGGGGGTTCACAGTAGTTTCTCGCTGGCAGTTTGAGCTGCGACAGAAAATTTGCCGCAGCTCAAACTTGCAGCCGGATACTTACTGTAATCCTCCGCCCATGTGAGTGTACCCTGTACGTTCACATTGGGGGGGGGAGAAACATCCAGCTGTTGCAAAACTACAACTCCAAGCATGTACGGTCTATCAGTGCATGCTGGGAGTTGTAGTTTTGCAACAGCTGGAGACACACAGGTTGTGAAACACCGAGTTTGGTAACAAACTCAGTGTTTTGCAACCAGTGTGCCTTCAGCTGTTGCAAAAGCTACAACCCCCAGCATGTACGGACGGCGGAAGGGCATGCTGGGTCTTGTAGTTATGCAACAGCCGGAGGCATACTACATTGGCTGGGGATGCTGGGGATTGTAGTTATGCAACAGCTGGAGACACACTGGTTTACTACTTAACTCAGTGTGCCTTCAGCTGTTGCAAAACTACAACTCTCAGCAGTCACCGACAGCCAACGGGCATGCTGGGAGTTGTAGTTATGCAACCACCAGATGCACCACTACAACTCCCAGCATGCACTTTAGCTGATTGTGCAAGCTGGGAGTTGTAGTTACACAACAGCTGAAGGTACACTTTTACATAGAAAGAATGTGCCTTCAGCTGTTGCAAAACTACAAGTCCCAGCATGCCCATAAGGGCATGCTGGGAGTTGTGGTGGTCTGCCTCCTGCTGTTGCATAACTACAGCTCCCAGCATGCCCTTGTTGCATGCTGGGAGCTGTTGCTAAGCAACAGCAGGAGGCTGTCACTCACCTCCAACGATCCAGCCGCACAGGTCAGTCCCTCGTCGTCTCCGCCGCCGCCGCTGCTCCTGAGGCCCCGATCCCAACAGGGACGCCGGGGATCGGGGTCCCCAGCACCGGGGGTCGTCTTCCCGCACCCGCTCACGTCCTCCGGAAGAGGGGCGGAGCGGGTTGCGGGAGTGACACCCGCAGCAGGCGCCCTGATTGGTCGGCCGGTAATCCGGCCGACGAATCAGGGCGATCGTGAGGTGGCACCAGTGCCACCTCACCCCTGCTGGCTCTGGCTGTTCGGGGCCGTCTCTGACGGCCCCGATCAGCCAGTAATTCCGGGTCATCGGGTCATCACCCCCCTGGGCGATATGCCGGGATGCCTGCTGAACGATTTCAGCAGGCATCCGGCTCCGGCTCCCCTCCGGCTAGTGGTGGGGGCCGGAAATGCTCAGGGCGTATCCATACGCCCTCGGTCCTTAAGGACTTGGAAACGGGGGCGTATGGATACGCCCTATGTCCTTAAGGGGTTAAAGCCCCGGCATGCGCCAGATGCCAATCTACCACCCATTCCTCCGAATGGTGTCATCTGGCGAATTCCGATGCTACAGAAAATAAGCCTGGTACTTCAGGTTCCTACTCTAAGGGTTATAGAGTGTCAGGTTTGACTGATAAACTGGGAAGGCCTATCTGTTTTTTGGGTAAGTCACAAATATGTAATAACTTTAATTACACATCATGTAACTTCGGTCAGTGCAGGTTATTACATATTTGTACAATCTGTTTTCGTGCTCATCCTAAGACATCTTGCTCCCAAAAATCGGAGAAGTCCTGACTAGGCGTGGTAAACACTGAGTTTCTTGGTTTGTTCTTGGCAGATCACCCCGACCAGTGCTTTGTCCAATTCCTGCTCAATGGGTTCCATGCTGGATTCCACGTAGGGTTTGTGACGCTTCCTCAGGCTACTTATGAGTGTGATAATCTGTTATCAACTTTAGCGGATCCAGACACTGTTTCGCTTCTCATATAGGCAGAATTGAACAAAGGGTTTATCATAGGCCCCTTTTCCCAACCTCCTTTTGACATGTGGAGAGTGAGTCCCATTGGTTTGGTTACGGGTAAATTTTCTAATAAAAAAAGGTTGATTTATGATTTGTCCGCGCCATATTCTAAGTCTACTCCTAGTCTTAACTCCCTCATACCGGCAGAGGAATTTTCGTTGAAATATGCCTCCGTTGATAGTGCTATTGCCATCATCCTCAACATGGGTCGGGGGGCTTGGCTTGCTAAAGCGGACATATCCGATGCATTCAAGCTCCTGCCCATCCAGCCTCAGTTGTGGAAATGGCATGGTATCAAATGGATGAGCAATTATTATTTTGCAGTCAAGCTGACTTTTGGTGTGAGGAGTAGCCCATGGTTATTTAACAGGTTTGCGGATGCGCTTCATTGGATTCTCTTTTTGCTTGTTGAGCCTCCGCATAGAACCCCACGAGATTTAGACATATTGTTAGCGGTTTTTGAACAGTTAGCAGTCCCAGTTTCCCTAAGAAAGTAGAGGGCCCGTTGAAGGTTATCACCTTTTTGGGGATTGTACTCGATTCTCAAAATATGGAAGCCAGGTTACCTCAGGAGAAGTTGCAGAGAGTCAAAGCAGTTATTTCTAGATTCAAAGAAAGTCCCCACATATCAAAGGTAGAGTTACAGTCAGTTTTAGGTATGTTAAATTTTGCTATGCGGATTATTCCGCAAGGTCGCACTTTCATTTCCCGTCTCTTAGAACTGTTGCCTTCAGTCCCAGAACAACACAGCATTATCCAGCTAGACCAGCAAGCGATATCTGATTTATGCATGTGGGAATTATTTTTACGTGACTGGAATGGTGTGTCTTTTTTCATTCCAAAAGTCAGCGATCAGTCACCCATAGTTTTTTCGATGCTGCTGCCATCTCAGGTTTTGCTGCTATCTGCGGTAAAAAATGGTTGGCGAGCTCTTGGCCTCCTGAAGTCAGCATGTTGCCGGGGTTTCAGCGCAACTCCGCACTCTTTGAGTTATATCCTATAGTGGCAGCAGCGCAAGCTTGGGGTCAGTATTGGAGGAAGACCACGGTGTTGTTCGTATCTGATAATTCAGCAACAGTAGAAGTGCTTCTGAAAGGCAGGTCAAAATGTCCTTTAATTATGTATTTTGCTAGAAGTTTAGTGTGGTTATCATTACAGCATGGAATCAATTATACTTGCGCTCACATAAGTGGTATTCAGAATGTGGCTGCCGATGCTCTCTCTAGAAGAAATTTCTCACTTTTCTTTCAGGTAATGCCAGAGGCAGAGATAACGGGGGCTCAGATCCCACTGCTACATACACTGATGCTCGATTAGAGGGACACTGGCAAGTAGCAAAACCACTTATCATTAATTCGCTGTCTGCCAATACTCGTAGGGTTTATGACATTGCCTGGAGAGCATTCACCAAATTTCATGTTGATTTTCCAGAAGGGGACGTTAGATCGGTGTCTTTTATTTTCGCTTTCATTGGGTTTTGCCACTCTGACCTACACTTAACCCATAATATTATTAAGCTGTATCTGTCAGGTATTCAACACCATCTGTCCTTGACTGACCCAGACAGGGCGTCATTGTTTTCCTCCCGTTTAGTTTAGGCAATGTTGAAGGGCATTGCTAAAAAGAAGGCTCCTAGGGCACCAGTTAGGCAGCCCATTTCTGGTGATGTTTTTAGGAAACTTTCGGACATGTTAGATAATGCCCCATTTGGTTTAGTTAATAGTCTATCTTTGAAAGCAGCCATGTATCTGGGGTATTATGGATTTCTTAGACCCGGGGAATTTACTAGCCGCAATTCAGTTAGTTACATAGTTACATAGTTAGTACGGTCGAAAAAAGACATGTGTCCATCAAGTTCAACCAGGGAATTAAGGGGTAGGGGTGTGGCGCGATATTGGGGAAGGGATGGGATTTTATATTTCTTCATAAGCATTAATGTTATTTTGTTCCAGGAATGTATCTACTCCTGTTTTAAAGCTGTTAATTGTTCCTGCTGTGACCAGTTCCTGAGGTAGACCGTTCCATAAATTCACAGTCCTCACGGTAAAGAAGGCGTGTCACCCCTTGAGACTAAACTTTTTCTTCTCCAGACGGAGAGAGTGCCCCCTCGTCCTTTGGGGGGGTTTAACCTGGAACAGTTTTTCTCCATATTTTTTGTATGGGCCATTAATATACTTATATACGTTTATCATATCCCCCCTTAAACGTCTCTTCTCAAGACTAAACAATTGTAACTCCTTTAATCGCTCCTCATAGCTAAGATGATCCATGCCCCATATTAGTTTAGTCGCGCATCTCTGCACCTTTTCCAACTCCGCAGTGTCCCTTTTATGGACAGGTGCCCAAAACTGAACAGCATATTCCAGGTGAGGCCGTACCAATGCTTTATAAAGGGGGAGTATTATGTCCCTGTCCCTTGAGTCCATGCCTCTTTTGATACATGACAATATCCTGCCGGCTTTGGAAGCAGCAGCCTGACATTGCATGCTATTCTGTAGTCTGTGATCTACAAGTACACCCAGATCCTTCTCTACCAGTGACCCTGACAGTTTAATCCCCCCTAAGACATACGATGCATGCAGGTTATTAGTACCCAGATGCATAACTTTACATTTATCCACATTGAACCTCATTTGCCAAGTGGATGCCCAGACACTTAGTCTATCTAAGTCATCTTGTAACTTATGCACATCCTCTATAGACTGTACCGTGCTACAAAGCTTGGTATCATCTGCAAAGATAGAAACAGAGCTGTTAATACCATCCTCTATATCATTGATAAATAAATTAAACAACAGCGGGCCCAGTACTGAACCTTGCGGTACACCACTAATAACCGGGGACCAATCAGAGTACGAGTCATTGACCACCACTCTCTGGGTACGATCCATGAGCCAGTGTTCAATCCAGTTACAAACTAAAATTTCCAAACCCAAAGACCTTAACTTACCTGTCAGACGTCTATGAGGGACAGTATCAAATGCTTTAGCAAAATCCAGAAACACTATATCCACAGCCATTCCTCTGTCAAGGCTTCTACTCACCTCTTCATAAAAGCAAATTAGATTGGTTTGACAACTTCTATCCTTAGTAAACCCCTGCTGGCTATCACTTATAATACAATTATCCCCTATGTATTCCTGTATGTAATCCCTTATAAGTCCTTCAAACAATTTACCCACAATGCACGTTAAACTTACCGGTCTATAGTTTCCTGGGGAAGACCTAGAGCCCTTTTTGAAGATTGGCACCACATTCGCCTTGCGCCAGTCCCTTGGCACAATACCAGACACCAGAGAATCTCTAAATATCATGAACAGGGGTACAGATATTACTGAACTTACCTCTCTAAGAACTCTTGGGTGTAGTCCATCTGGCCCTGGAGATTTGCTTACATTTATATCACTTAACTTACCTTGTACCATCTCTACATTAAGCCAGTTCAGTACATTACATGATGTGTTACCAGCACTGACCTGGCCAATGTCAGCTCCTTTTTCCATAGTGTATACAGAACTAAAGAACCCATTCAGTAGCTCCGCTTTCTCTTGATCGCCTGTTACAACCTCCCCATTATCATTATTAAGGGGTCCTACATGCTCTGTCCTTGTTTTTTTTGCATTTATATAACTAAAAAAATATTTAGGATTAGTTTTGCTTTCTTTGGCCACCTGTCTCTCGTTTTGAATTTTTGCTGTTTTTATTACATTTTTACAGATTTTATTAAGCTCTTTGTACTGTTTAAATGTTATCGCTGACCCATCAGATTTGTATTTTTTGAAGGCTATTTTTTTGTTGTTTATTGCTCTTTTAACATCATTTGTCAGCCATGTAGGATTTAGTTTTAATCGTTTATATTTGTTCCCCTTTGGTATATGTTTAGCTGTATAGTTATTTAGAGTTGATTTAAATATGTCCCATTTACCTTCTGTATCAGTATTTGACAACACCTCCCCCCAGTCTATGTCCTGTAGTGCAGCCCTCAGCCCAGGGAAGTTTGCCTTTTTAAAGTTATATGTTTTTGCCTTCCCGGCCTGTCTTTGTTTTCTACATTTTAAGTCAAAAGTAACTATATTGTGGTCGCTATTACCAAGGTTTTCCCGCACAGTTACATTACCAACCAGCTCTGCGTTGTTGGAAATGATAAGATCCAACAAGGCATCACTTCTTGTTGGGTCCTCCACAAACTGGCCCAGAAAATTATCCTGCAATAAATTTAGGAATTGTCGCCCCTTTGTAGTTTTAGCCAACCCCGGACCAAAATCTATATCTGGATAGTTAAAATCTCCCATTATTACCACTGTACCTGCCCGGGCGGCCCTCTCTATTTGTTTATGAAGCCGAACTTCTATCTCTTCAGTGATATTAGGGGGTCTGTAGATTACCCCAAATATTATTTTTTCAGTATTTCCCTCCTTTTGTAATTCTACCCACAGTGAATCCACCTCCTTAAAATCATCACACACTATGGCATCGTTCACACTGACTTTCATACCACTTCTTACATACAGACAGACTCCACCACCTTTTCTGTTCATTCTATCCTTGCGAAACAATGTAAACCCCTGCAGATTGACAGCCCAGTCATGCGAGGAGTCCAGCCATGTCTCAGTGACCCCAACTATATCAATATGTTCCTCCAGTATCAAGGCCTCAAGCTCCCCCTTTTTATTTGCTAGGCTTCTGGCATTTGTGAACATACACTTTACATTTCCCTCCTTTATGTTATTGGGGTTAATGGGATTCAAGGGTGTAAGTTTTATTTTCCTATGAAGCCTATTCCTATTAACTATTCTAACCCCTCCCTCCGCTCCACCCCCAGGTACATTTATAATTCCCACCTCTCTATCTACACTATCTTCCCCCTCTTTGCTGTAGGTTCCCTCCCCCCAAGTCCCTAGTTTAAACACTCCTCCACCCTTCTAGCCATCTTCTCCCCAAGCAAGTGCTTATCTTAAGTTTAGTCAGCTAGTACGAGAGGGGGAGCATTATGTATTGTCTTTGACGATGACTAAGACGTCTCTTCCAGGCCAAGTGATAGAGGTCCGGTATTTCTCCACCACTCATAAATGGTGCCCGGTGAAAGTTCTTGACACGCTGTTGAGTCTATGTCTTTTTAGAAGGCCTGACACTCCTTTGTTGTTGTTTAATAATGATTCCTTAACCACTTCTATTTTTATTAAATATTTACGTGTTTTGATCAAGTCTATGGAGGTGATCCTTCCTCTCTATCGGGCCATTCATTTCGTATAGGAGCAGCGACCGCTGCGTCTCGTAACAAAGTTCCGGCACATGTCATTAAACAACTTGGTCGCTGGAAATCCGCTAGCTACATGAGATACATACCGAATCCTCGCAAAGAGATGGCGTCCGCTTTTCAGTCTCTTGTCATGTGATTGTTATGTAAATAAAGTTTTGTGATTGCATTTTCTGAGTTTTGCCCTCTTATTCAGGCCTACTCTATACGCTGCAGTATGGGCACATTTCAGACTGCTTAGGTTCCAGTTAGGTAGGGGTTGTTATATAGGTACCTAAGTACGTTCACGGTTTCGGTGAGCTCTGACCACAAGTGTTAGGCTAATTTATTATCCGTATTTGTGGGAGGAGCAGGAGGTACATAAGGACCCGCGGCTCACCTCCCCTGCACGCCGTGGATTCTTCGCTCCCACCCACCCTCCCTTAATTACACACATTTACTACAGGGTATGCCCTCTTATTCAGGCCTACTCTATACGCTGCAGTATGGGCACATTTCAGACTGCTTAGGTTCCAGTTAGGTAGGGGTTGTTATATAGGTACCTAAGTACGTTCACGGTTTCGGTGAGCTCTGACCACAAATATATATAAACACCCACTTAACACCCGTTTGCACCCGTTTCCTTCCTGTTCCTTTTTTTATTGCGGGGAAAAAATTTTGCATGCAGTATTTTTTCTCCCGTCAAAAATAACGGCATGGAAACGGATATTAAAAATTTTACATTGAAGTCTATGGCAAGCATTTAATGTCATCTGTTTGCACCCAGTTCTTAATATCTATTTTTCAACCGTTATTACTTCTGAGCATGCTCAGAAGGAGTGAAATCAGCAAACTCTTGCTGTGCTGTGGGACTACTACTACTCCCATCATGGAACAGACTTGTTTCCTTGATGGGAGTAGTAATTTCCAGGTTGCGGCAGCAGGGGAGGCTAGATTAGTGCTTGTACTACTACCCCCATCATGGAACAGAGTCTGTTCCATGTTGGGGGTAGTAGTACAGGGGCTGAGGGATTGATCACACTGGGTCTCACGTCTGAGACCCCATGTGATCAAAAGTTATTAACCAGGGAACTGGGCGGCATGCTGCGCTCCCCAGCGATATAGATCGTGTGCGTGTTTTACTTTAATTTTCAAATAAACCGCCTGGAGCCCTGAATGGCCAGGACAGAGGGGCCATTCAGGGCACCCTGCTGGGTTTTTAAGGTCATTATTACAAGGATTGTAATGTTGCACTACACTGTGCTGAGTTCCCCGGCTGCCCTGATGCACTGCAGGAGGGCAAGATCTATAGGTAGCACAGCAGTGGGCAATATACATAGCAAGGGCAGGGAGGGGCGGCGCTATATGTTTAATTCCCCCGCTGCGCTAGCTATTAGACTTGTGCACTAGAAAAAAAATTTGTTTCGTTTCGTTTTTCGTTTTGGAAAAATTATTTGGTTCGGTAATATTTTCGGTTTAGATTTTTCGGATGCATTTGGTATTCGGGTGTTTGGTTTGATTTTTCGGATCCATTCGCTATTCGGGTACATTCGGTAAATCTTTTTATTCTTTTTTGGACTTTAGCGATCCTAAAAAATTATGGAGATACCTTTTTTATTAAAATTTCGTAGGGTACCATAAAAAAATAATAATAAAAAAGATACAGTAGTGATGGAAAAAATTGTATCTAACGAAATGTATCTTTTTTATTATGAAATGTTTATTGATTTTTAAACAGGGATCAATTTATGTGGGCGGGTAAAGCACTAAAAATGTAGCCGACAATAATAAAAATTTCTTGTGTGCATGTTTTTCACTTTTGTTTTTTTACATTTTTTAGGTAGTACTACTACTCCCAGTATGGAACACACTGTTCCATGATGGGAGTAGTAGATACCTGTACTAATTGACAGATCTCCGTGGTCCCTTGCGATCCTCTTGTATAGATGGGGCAGCCGCTCTTCTATGGTCCCCTGCACTCACGTATATATGCACATATTCATATTTCCTGCAGAGCTGTGATTGGCCAGATGGTTCCAGCCAATCACAGCTCTCTGTGAGAAATAGGAATATGTGTATATATACGGCCGTGCAGGGGACCATAGGAGAGCGGCTGCCGCATCTATACATTATACAGGAGCATCACATCGGGTGTCAGGAGTGATACCTGCAGTGATCTTTCCTTTACAACAAGTACTACTACTCCCAACATGGAGTACACTCTGCTCCATGCTGGGAGCTGTAGTACCTGCATTAATAGACAGATCGCATCGGGTGTCAGAAGTTACACTCGCTGCGATATGTCTATAAATGCAGGTACTACAGCTCCCAGCATGGAGCAGAGTGTGCTCCATGTTGGGAGTATTAGTACCTGCAGTAAGGGACAGATCCCAGCGGATGTCACTCCTCCTGACACCCGCTGCGATCCTCCTTATGTGAATGTCGGGATCAGCTGTTCTCAGGGCTACAGAGCCGGGAGAACAGCTTATGCTGAGCCGTAGGTATACATCGTATATCTACTGCCCAGCAAGAACTTAGAGTGAGCCTGCAATGTGTATACAGTATACACATTGCTGGCTCACTTAACCCCTTGCTGAGCTGTGCGCTATGCGCAAGCCCAGCAAGGAAATTGTTAACTTACACTGCTTACACTGCTGGACAGTGTAGGTTAACCCTTTGGGCGGTATACACTATATACAGCTATCTATAGATATCTGTATATAGTGTATACAGAAGACGAAGTCCGCTTACTTCCCTCGAGTACCGGCCAGGTCCATGTAGCTCCGCCCCCTAGTGATGATGTCATTAGGGGGCGGATCTACAAAAGGGAGCTAGGCTAGTTAATCTGAAGCTCTGTTCACATTGTCCGTTTTGTATAATGTGAACAGACCCTTCTGGCATAGTCTACCCAGACAGGGAAACTCCAGCTGTTGCTAAACTACAACTCCCAGCATGCCCAGACAGCCAAAGGCTGTCTGGGCATGCTGGGAGTTGTAGTTTTGTACCAATTGGTGGCTCCCTGTTTGGGTAGACATTGCATCATGGGTGCTCTTCCCAGCGGACAGCGCCAAAAATGTCATAACCAATTTTTTGTGTTTTTTTTTTCTTCTCGTTTCAGATCCGTGTATGCAGAGGATTACTGCGGATTCGATGGATTACGGCAGATTATTTTTTTTCTTTTAATAAAATGGTTGACGAGGGCTGTGGGGGAGTGTTTTTTTAAATAAAATAATTTTTCCAATGTGTTGTGTTTTTTTTTTTTTTTTTATTGAATTTTCAAGCTTAGTAGTGGAAGCTGGTCTTCTTGACTGAATCCATTACTAAGCCAGGGCTTAGTGCTAGCCCCAAAAACAGCTAGCGCTAACCCTCAATTATTACCCCGGTACCCACCGCCACAGGGGTGCCAGGAAGAGCCGGTACCAACAGGCCCGGAGCGTAAAAAATGGCGCTCCTGGGCCTAGGCGGTATTTTCATTCTCAGCACAATACCAACCAAACAGCAACAGCCTGATGTTACCAGGGTGGGCGAGGACCATTGTTACTGGCCCTCCCCAGCCTAAATAACGCCAGCCTGTTACCGCCTAGGCCCAGGAGCGCCATCTTTGACACTCCGGGCCTGTTGGTACCGGCTCTTCCCAGAACCCCTGTGGCGGTGGGTACTGGGGTAATAATTGGGGGTTAGTGCTAGCTGTTTTTGGGGCTAGCGCTAAGCCCTGGCTTAGTAATGGATTCATTCAATAAGACCAGCTTCCACTACTAAGCCTGAAAATTCAATAAAAAAAAAACACAACACATTGGAAAAAAAATGTTATTTAAAAAAAACACTCCCCCACAGCCCTCGTTAACCATTTTATTAAAAGAAAAAAAAATAATCCGCCATAATCCATCAAATCCGCAGTAATCCTCTGCATACACGGATCTGAAACGAGAAGAAAAAAAACACAAAAAATTGGTTATGACATTTTTGGCGCTGTCCGCTGGGGAGAGCACCCATGATGCAATGTCTACCCAAACAGGGAGCCACCAATTGGTGCAAAACTACAACTCCCAGCATGCCCAGACAGCATTTTGCTGCCTAGGCATGCTGGGAGTTGTAGTTTAGCAACAGCTGGAGTCTCCCTGTCAGGGTAGACACTGCCAGAAGGGTCTGTTCACATTATACAAAATGGACAATGTGAACATAGCTTCAGATTAACTAGCCTTGTTCCCTTCTGTAGCTCCGTCCCCTAATGACCTCATCACTAGGGGGCGGAGCTACACGGACCTGGCCGGTACTCGAGGGAAGTAAGCGGACTTCGTCTTCTGTATACACTGTATACAGCTATCTATAGATAGCTGTATATAGTGTATACCGCCCAAAGGGTTAACCTACACTGTCCAGCAGTGTAAGTTAACAATTTCCTTGTTGGGCTTACGCATAGCGCACAGCTCAGCAAGGGGTTAAGTGAGCCAGCAATGTGTATACTGTATACACATTGCAGGCTCACTGTAAGTTCTTGCTGGGCAGTAGATATACGATGTATACCTACAGCTCAGCGTCAGCTGTTCTCCCGGCTCTGTAGCCCTGAAAACAGCTGATCCCGACATTCACATAAGGACGATCGCAGCGGGTGTCAGGAGGAGTGACATCCCTGGGATCTGTCCCTTACTGCAGGTACTAATACTCCCAACATGGAGCACACTCTACTCCATGCTGGGAGCTGTAGTACCTGCATTAATAGACATATCGCAGTGAGTGTAACTTCTGAAACCCGCTGCGATCTGTCTATTAATGCAGGTACTACAGCTCCCAGCATGGAGCAGAATGTACTCCATGTTGGGAGAAGTAGTACTTGTAGTTAAGGAAAGATCACTGCAGGTATCACTCCTGACACCCGCTGTGATGCTCCTGTATAATGTATGGATACGGCCACCGCTCTCCTATGGTCCCCTGCACAGCCGTATATATACACATATTCCTATTTCTCACAGAGAGCTGTGATTGGCTGGAACCATCTGGCCAATCACAGCTCTGCGGGAAATATGAATATATGTATATATAAGTGAGTGCAGGGGACCATAGAAGAACGGCAGCCGCATCTATATGTTATACAAGAGGATCGCAATGGACCCCGGCGATCTGTCAATTAGTACAGGTAACTACTACTCCCATCATGGAAGAGTGTGTTCCATGCTGGGAGTAGTAGTACTACCTAAAAAATGTAAAAAAAATTGTGAAAAACACGCACACACTACATTTTTATTATTGTCGGCTACATGTTTAATGCTTTACCCGCTCACATAAATTGATCCCTGTTTAAAAATTAATAAACATTTCATAATAAAAAAGATACATTTCGTTAGACACAATTTTTTCCATCACTACTGTAGCTTTTTTAATATTATTTTTTTATGGTACCCTACGAAATTTTAATAAAAAAAAGGTATCTCCATAATTTTTTAGGATTGCTAAAGTCCAAAAAAGAATAAAGATTTACCAAATGTACCCGAATACCGAATGTATCCGAAAAATCAAACCGTATCAGTATCCTTTTTATTATTATTGTTATTAGAATGAATTCTTTACGTTCGTTTACGGATAACGAATGCATTCGTTATTTACCGCATGCATTCGGGAAATAATAAATGCATTCATTATTTTGCTATTCGTATTATCGTGGCTATTCGGGAATGTTCAAAATATGTTTTCATGCATTCGGATTTGTCCGAATGCCCGAAAACGGTAACATTCGGTAAATAAGACATTCGTGCCAAACCGAATTGCACATGTCTACTAGCTATGTATAATGCCCCCCGCTTCGCTAGCTATGTATAATGCCCCCTCTGCGCTAGCTATGTATAATGCCCCCCGCTGCGCTAGCTATGTATAATGCCCCCCACTGCGCTAGCTATGTATAATGCCCCCCGCTGCGCTAGCTATGCATAATGCCCCCGCTGCGCTAGCTATGTATAATGCCCCCCACTGCGCTAGCCATGTATAATGCCCCGTGCTGCGCTAGCTATGTATAATGCCCCCCGCTGCGCTAGCTATGTATAATGCCCCCCGCTGCGCTAGCTATGTATAATGCCCCCCACTGCACTAGCTATGTATAATGCCCCCTGCTGCGCTATCTATGTATAATGCCCCCCACTGCGCTTACATATGTCCCCCCGCGAGCGCATACATAAATCCCTTGCGGTGCTATCTGTGAATAGTATACTATCAGCAGCACATCATGCTGCAGGCCGGGAAAGGCAGTGCAATGCCGCCCGCTTCCCAGCCAGCAGATGCGGGGCTGATAGTATACTATTCACAGGTAGTGCTGTGAGGGACATATGTGTATAGAAGCGCTGCAGGGGTGCAGATATATAGTGATATATAACTGCCCCCTTGCAGCGCTTCTATACACATATGTCCCTGACAGCGCTATCTGTGAATAGCATGCTATCAGCCCCGCATCTGCTGGCCGGGAAGCAAGCGGCATTGCGCTGCCTTTCCCGGCCAGCAGCATGATGTGCTGCTGATAGTATACTATTCACAGATAGCGCCGCAAGGGATTTATGTATGCGCTCGCGGGGGGACATATGTAAGCGCAGTGGGGGGCATTATACATAGCTAGCACAGCGGGGGGCATTATATATAGCTAGCGCAGCGGCGGGCATTATACATAGCTAGGAATATAGCGCTATATGTTTCCCCTGCCTTAGCTATGTATATTGCCCACTGCTGCGCTACCTATAGATCTTGCCCTCCTGCAGCGCATAAGGGCAGCTGGGGAATGCAGCGCAATGCTTCCCCGGCTGCCAGTGTAGTGAAACATTACAATCCTCGCTAATGACTTTAAAAACCCCGTTGAGAGCCCTGAATGGCCCCTCGGCCACTCAGGGCTGCCAGCCGGGTATTTAAAAATGAAAGTACACACGATCTACATCGCAGGGTTGCGGACCATGCCGCCCACTTCCCTGGTTAATAACTTCTGATCACACTAGGTCTCAGAAGTGAGACCCAGTATGATCAATCCCTCAGCCCCGTTCTACAACCCCCATCATGGCACAGACTTTGTTCTATGATGGGGGTAGTAGTAGTACAAGCACTAATCTAGCCTCCCAGCCGCCTTCAGACTCCCACAGCCAGGGAACTACTACTCCCATCATGGAAAGAAGTCTGTTCCATGATGGGAGTAGTAGTAGTCCCGGCTGCAGGAGTCTGTAGGCAGCTGATAATAACGGATGAAAAACTGATGCAAACGGATAGCTACTAAATAGCATCCCTTTGCATCAGTTTGCACCCTTTAATAGAATGTTCCGTTTAGGAGGCAATAACGACAAAATCTAGATGGGGGACAATGGCTGTGTGAACTTAGCCTAAGTAACACCTATTTTAGAAAGTAGCTTTTATACATACAATTTACAGCTGAGCTGACCAAATGTTAAGCTAGGGTAAAGAGCGGAGGAATGTATAAATAACAATTAAATAAATGAACATATAAATGAGTAAAAACTGGATCAGATACTTCCATAAAAATAAAACATGGCCGCCAGGGCTCTCACAATGATCTCTCAATGAGCTCATTAAGACCAAAGGGCATTAATGTGCCTAACTTGTATATCCAACAAATTTCCCATCGTTTTAAAGTAGAGAAACGTTGACAAACTTCCCTGGGAATACATTCAATAGGGGTCATGGAAATCACTTGAAAATCTGAATTATGGGTGCATGAAGCCCAGATTGGTATTACTCCTGTGTTTGTTTATGCTGTATCGTAGACAATGGGTTGTGCGCCCGATGTATTGTAGGCCACAAGGACACTGTAAAAGATATATAACGTATCTAGAATTACAGGTCAGGAATGACTGTATGGGGAATGTTTACTGAGTGGTTCTAGAGATGAATGTGGTGACTCTATTGGATATCTGCATGCAACATTTGCATTTCAAGGTGCCACATTTAAAAATGCCATATTTATCTAAAAACGTAGGTTTGGAGTGTTTAGTAACATAGTTCGTAAGGTTGAAAAAAGACCAGAGTCCATCTAGTTCAACCTATATCCCTAATGAGTCCCTACTGAGTTGATCGAGGGGAAGGCAAAAAAAAAAACTCATACTAGAGGTAAAAATTCCTTCCCGACTCCAAATATGGCAGTCAGAATAAATCTCTGGATCAACATGCTGTCCCTAAATATCTGGTATACATAACCATCAATGTTATTGTTCTCCAAAAAAGCATCCAGACCCCTTTTGAACTCTTTTGCAGAGTTCACCAAAGTCTCACTGCTCTTACAGTAAAGAACCCCCGTCTGTGGGGGTGTAGAAACCTTCTTTCCTCTAGACGTAGAGGATGCCCCCTTGTTATAGATACAGTCCTGGGTATAAATAGATCATGGGAGAGATCTCTGTACTGCCCCCCCCCCCCCCCCCCCGATATATTTATACATAGTTATTAGGTCTCCCCTAAGCCTTCTTTTTTCTAAACTAAATAACCCCAATTCTGATAATCTTTCTGGGTGCTGTAGTCCTCCCATTCCACATATTACTTTGGTTGCCTGTCTTTGAACCCTCTCCAGCTCCACTATATATTTCTTGTACACTGGTGCCCAGTACTGTACACAGTATTCTATGTGTGGTCTGACTAGTGATTTGTACAGCGGTAGAATTATTTCCTTATCGTGGGCATCTATGCCCCTATTGATGCACCCCATGATTTTATTTGCCTTGGCAGCAGCAGCCCGACACAGGTCACTACAGCTAAGTTTACTATTAACTAAGACCCCTAAGTCCTTTTCCACGTCAGTCCTCTCAACTGAGTTCCCATTTAATATATAACCCCGTCCCAGATTTTTTCTCCCCATGTGCATTACCTTACATTTATCAGTGTTGAACCTCATCTGTCACTTCTCAGCCCAAATCCCCAAATTATCCAGATCCATTTGTAACAGTGCACTGTCCTCTTTTGTGTTTACCGCTTTACAGAGTTTAGTATCATCTGCAAAGATTGCTACTTTACTATTCAACCCCCCTACAAGGTCATTAATAAATATATTAAATAGAACAGGACCCAAGACTGACCCCTGTGGTACCCCACTAGTAACAGTCACCCAATCAGAATAAGTACCATTAATAACCACCCTCTGTTTCCTATCGCTGAGCCAGTTACTTACCCACTTAACTAAATTCCTAACCCCAAGGCCGTAGCCCGGGGTGCAAAAACACCTCTAATTAATCCCCCTTAAAATACAACTTTTATTGTGTATACAATTAAAGTAGGATGTCAGGTATGATAGTTAGAGTATAGCTAGAGCAATATAGCTTCAATATCAAGGGCTCTGCAGCAGCCCAACATTCCAACACTGACACCAGATTAAAACACTAGATTGCCGCCACTACATGTTTCGCCGTCTCCACGGCGTTTTCAAGAGGCAAAATGTGGCAACGTCAAGTTATGCTGTTGAAGCCCTACAAGTATTTTCTACAGAGAAACTTCCACCTGAACAGACTAATTTACAACAGGCATTCAAAAACGTATCTAAAACCTATAAAAGATACATTAGGTCATGGTGGGAAGTGAAAAGTTTAGAAATTTATGCCCAGCAGGGCATAGTCTATAGAGGCCTACGTATCCCCATTGTACCTAACTCACACCGTGAAGACCAATCTTTTATTAAGGGGAGGGAACAAGTGCTCACGGAAAACTCGTTACGCATGATAGCTGTTACGCCGAGCGCTCCGGGTCCCCGCTCCTCCCCGGAGCGCTCGCTTCACTCTCCCCGCGGCAGCGCTCCGGTCACGTCCTCTGACCCGGGGCGCTGCGATTCCGCTGCCAGCCGGGATGCGATTCGCGATGCGGGTAGCGCCCGCTCGCGATGCGCACCCCGGCTCCCCTACCTGACTCGCTCTCCGTCTGTTCTGTCCCGGCGCGCGCGGCCCCGCTCCCTAGGGCGCGCGCGCGCCGGGTCTCTGCGATTTAAAGGGCCACTGCGCCGCTGATTGGCGCAGTGGTCCCAATTAGTGTGTTCACCTGTGCACTTCCCTATATCACCTCACTTCCCCTGCACTCCCTTGCCGGATCTTGTTGCCTTAGTGCCAGTGAAAGCGTTCCTTGTGTGTTCCTTGCCTGTGTTTCCAGACCTTCTGCCGTTGCCCCTGACTACGATCCTTGCTGCCTGCCCCGACCTTCTGCTACGTCCGACCTTGCTTTTGCCTACTCCCTTGTACCGCGCCTATCTTCAGCAGCCAGAGAGGTGAGCCGTTGCTAGTGGATACGACCTGGTCACTACCGCCGCAGCAAGACCATCCCGCTTTGCGGCGGGCTCTGGTGAAAACCAGTAGTGGCTTAGAACCGGTCCACTAGCACGGTCCACGCCAATCCCTCTCTGGCACAGAGGATCCACTACCTGCCAGCCGGCATCGTGACAGTAGATCCGGCCATGGATCCCGCTGAAGTTCCTCTGCCAGTTGTCGCTGACCTCACCACGGTGGTCGCCCAGCAGTCACAACAGATAGCGCAACAAGGCCAACAGCTGTCTCAACTGACCGTTATGCTACAACAGTTACTACCACAGCTTCAGCAGTCATCTCCTCCGCCAGCTCCTGCACCTCCTCCGCAGCGAGTGGCCGCTCCTGGGATACGCTTATCCTTGCCGGATAAATTTGATGGGGACTCTAAGTTTTGCCGTGGCTTTCTTTCCCAATGTTCCCTGCATCTGGAGATGATGTCGGACCTGTTTCCCACTGAAAGGTCTAAGGTGGCTTTCGTAGTCAGCCTTCTGTCCGGAAAAGCCCTGTCATGGGCCACACCGCTCTGGGACCGCAATGACCCCGTCACTGCCTCTGTACACTCCTTCTTCTCGGAAATCCGAAGTGTCTTTGAGGAACCTGCCCGAGCCTCTTCTGCTGAGACTGCCCTGTTGAACCTGGTCCAGGGTAATTCTTCCGTTGGCGAGTATGCCGTACAATTCCGTACTCTTGCTTCTGAATTGTCCTGGAATAATGAGGCCCTCTGCGCGACCTTCAAAAAAGGCCTATCCAGCAACATTAAAGATGTTCTGGCCGCACGAGAAATTCCTGCTAATCTACATGAACTTATTCACCTAGCCACTCGCATTGACATGCGTTTTTCCGAAAGGCGTCAGGAACTCCGCCAAGATATGGACTCTGTTCGCACGAGGCGTTTCTTCTCCTCGGCTCCTCTCTCCTCTGGTCCCCTGCAATCTGTTCCTGTGCCTCCCGCCGTGGAGGCTATGCAGGTCGACCGGTCTCGCCTGACACCTCAAGAGAGGACACGACGCCGTATGGAGAACCTCTGCCTGTACTGTGCTAGTACCGAACACTTCCTGAGAGATTGTCCTATCCGTCCTCCTCGCCTGGAAAGACGTACGCTGACTCCGCACAATGGTGAGACAGTCCTTGATGTCTACTCTGCTTCTCCACGTCTTACTGTGCCTGTGCGGATGTCTGCCTCTGCCTTCTCCTTCTCTACAGTGGCCTTCTTGGACTCAGGATCTGCAGGAAATTTTATTTTGGCCTCTCTCGTCAACAGGTTCAACATCCCGGTGACCAGTCTCGCCAGACCCCTCTACATCAATTGTGTAAATAATGAAAGATTGGACTGTACCATACGTTTCCGCACGGAGCCCCTTCTTATGAGCATCGGATCTCATCATGAGAGGATTGAACTTTTGGTCCTCCCCAATTGCACCTCGGAAATTCTCCTTGGACTTCCCTGGCTTCAACTTCATTCCCCTACCCTGGATTGGTCCACTGGGGAGATCAAGAGTTGGGGGTCCTCTTGTTCCAAGAACTGTCTAAAACCGGTTCCCAGTAACCCTTGCCGTAACTCTGTGGTTCCTCCAGTAACCGGTCTCCCTAAGGCCTATATGGACTTCGCGGATGTTTTCTGCAAAAAACAAGCTGAGACTCTACCTCCTCACAGGCCTTATGATTGCCCTATCGACCTCCTCCCGGGCACTACTCCACCCCGGGGCAGAATTTATCCTCTCTCTGCCCCAGAGACTCTTGCCATGTCCGAATACGTCCAGGAGAATCTAAAAAAGGGCTTTATCCGTAAATCCTCCTCTCCTGCCGGAGCCGGATTTTTCTTTGTGTCCAAAAAAGATGGCTCCCTACGTCCTTGCATTGACTACCGCGGTCTTAATAAAATCACGGTTAAGAACCGCTACCCCTTACCCCTCATCTCTGAACTCTTTGATCGCCTCCAAGGTGCCCACATCTTCACTAAATTGGACTTAAGAGGCGCCTATAACCTCATCCGCATCAGAGAGGGGGACGAGTGGAAAACGGCATTTAACACCAGAGATGGACACTTTGAGTATCTGGTCATGCCCTTTGGACTGTGCAACGCCCCTGCCGTCTTCCAAGACTTTGTCAATGAAATTTTTCGTGATTTGTTATACTCCTGTGTTGTTGTATATCTGGACGATATCCTAATTTTTTCTGCCAATCTAGAAGAACACCGCCAGCATGTCCGTATGGTTCTTCAGAGACTTCGTGACAACCAACTCTATGCCAAAATTGAGAAATGTCTGTTTGAATGCCAATCTCTTCCTTTTCTAGGATATTTGGTCTCTGGCCAGGGACTACAGATGGATCCAGACAAACTCTCTGCCGTCTTAGATTGGCCACGCCCCTCCGGACTCCGTGCTATCCAACGCTTTTTGGGGTTCGCCAATTATTACAGGCAATTTATTCCACATTTTTCTACCATTGTGGCTCCTATCGTGGCTTTAACCAAAAAAAATGCTGATCCCAAGTCCTGGCCTCCTCAAGCAGAAGACGCCTTTAAACGACTCAAGTCTGCCTTTTCTTCGGCTCCCGTCCTCTCCAGACCTGACCCTTCCAAACCCTTCCTATTGGAGGTTGATGCCTCCTCAGTGGGAGCTGGAGCTGTTCTTCTACAAAAAAATTCTTCCGGGCATGCTGTCACTTGTGGTTTTTTCTCTAGGACCTTCTCTCCAGCGGAGAGGAACTACTCCATCGGGGATCGAGAGCTTCTAGCCATCAAATTAGCACTTGAGGAATGGAGGCATCTGCTGGAGGGATCAAGTTCTCCTGTTATTATCTACACCGACCACAAGAACCTCTCCTACCTCCAGTCTGCCCAACGGCTGAATCCTCGCCAGGCCCGGTGGTCTCTGTTCTTTGCCCGATTTAATTTTGAGATTCACTTTCGTCCTGCCGATAAGAACATTAGGGCCGATGCTCTCTCTCGTTCCTCGGATGCCTCAGAAGTTGAACTCTCTCCGCAACACATCATTCCACCTGACTGCCTGATCTCCACTTCTCCTGCCTCCATCAGGCAGACTCCTCCAGGAAAGACCTTTGTTTCTCCTCGCCAACGCCTCGGAATCCTCAAATGGGGTCACTCCTCCCATCTCGCAGGTCATGCGGGTATCAAGAAATCTGTGCAACTCATCTCCCGCTTCTATTGGTGGCCGACTCTGGAGACGGATGTTGTGGACTTTGTGCGAGCCTGCACTATCTGTGCCCGGGATAAGACTCCTCGCCAGAAGCCCGCTGGTTTTCTTCATCCTCTGCCTGTCCCCGAACAGCCTTGGTCTCTGATTGGTATGGATTTTATTACTGATTTACCCCCTTCCCGTGGCAACACTGTTATTTGGGTGGTCGTTGATCGATTCTCCAAAATGGCACATTTCATCCCTCTTCCTGGTCTTCCTTCTGCGCCTCAGTTGGCTAAACAATTTTTTGTACACATTTTTCGTCTTCACGGGTTGCCTACGCAGATTGTCTCGGATAGAGGCGTCCAATTCGTGTCTAAATTCTGGAGGGCTCTCTGTAAACAACTCAAGATTAAATTAAATTTTTCTTCTGCATATCATCCCCAGTCCAATGGACAAGTAGAAAGGATTAACCAGATCTTGGGTGATTATTTGCGACATTTTGTTTCCTCCCGCCAGGATGACTGGGCAGATCTCCTCCCATGGGCCGAATTCTCGTATAACTTCAGGGTCTCTGAGTCTTCCTCCAAATCCCCATTTTTCGTGGTGTACGGCCGTCACCCTCTTCCCCCCCTCCCTACTCCCTTGCCCTCTGGTCTGCCCGCTGTGGATGAAATTTCTCGTGACCTTTCCATCATATGGAGAGAGACCCAAAATTCTCTCTTACAGGCTTCATCACGCATGAAGAAGTTCGCGGATAAGAAAAGAAGAGCTCCCCCCGTTTTTTCCCCTGGAGACAAGGTATGGCTCTCCGCTAAATATGTCCGCTTCCGTGTCCCTAGCTACAAGTTGGGACCACGCTATCTTGGTCCTTTCAAAATTTTGTGTCAAATTAATCCTGTCTCTTATAAACTTCTTCTTCCTCCCTCTCTTCGTATCCCTAATGCCTTTCACGTCTCTCTTCTCAAACCACTCATCCTCAACCGTTTTTCTCCCAAATCTGTTCCTCCCACTCCTGTTTCTGGCTCCTCGGACATCTTCTCGGTCAAAGAAATTTTAGCTGCCAAAAAGGTCAGAGGAAAAATTTTTTTTTTAGTGGACTGGGAGGGTTGTGGTCCTGAAGAGAGATCCTGGGAACCTGAGGACAACATCCTAGACAAAAGTCTGCTCCTCAGGTTCTCAGGCTCCAAGAAGAGGGGGAGACCCAAGGGGGGGGGTACTGTTACGCCGAGCGCTCCGGGTCCCCGCTCCTCCCCGGAGCGCTCGCTTCACTCTCCCCGCGGCAGCGCTCCGGTCACGTCCTCTGACCCGGGGCGCTGCGATTCCGCTGCCAGCCGGGATGCGATTCGCGATGCGGGTAGCGCCCGCTCGCGATGCGCACCCCGGCTCCCCTACCTGACTCGCTCTCCGTCTGTTCTGTCCCGGCGCGCGTGGCCCCGCTCCCTAGGGCGCGCGCGCGCCGGGTCTCTGCGATTTAAAGGGCCACTGCGCCGCTGATTGGCGCAGTGGTCCCAATTAGTGTGTTCACCTGTGCACTTCCCTATATCACCTCACTTCCCCTGCACTCCCTTGCCGGATCTTGTTGCCTTAGTGCCAGTGAAAGCGTTCCTTGTGTGTTCCTTGCCTGTGTTTCCAGACCTTCTGCCGTTGCCCCTGACTACGATCCTTGCTGCCTGCCCCGACCTTCTGCTACGTCCGACCTTGCTTTTGCCTACTCCCTTGTACCGCGCCTATCTTCAGCAGCCAGAGAGGTGAGCCGTTGCTAGTGGATACGACCTGGTCACTACCGCCGCAGCAAGACCATCCCGCTTTGCGGCGGGCTCTGGTGAAAACCAGTAGTGGCTTAGAACCGGTCCACTAGCACGGTCCACGCCAATCCCTCTCTGGCACAGAGGATCCACTACCTGCCAGCCGGCATCGTGACAATAGCGTACTTATTAGAGTACGAAAAGAAACACTTGGGAACAGTCAGTCTCGAATTGGAGGCTGAACTGAAAAATATACAAGGTTTTGCCTCCCATCCTGAATATACTGTATTGGAAGCGAAATTACAGGGTCATCTTGATCAGTACAAGAACGAAATAAAAGAAAAAAAGCACAAAAAATACATAAGAGACTATACTGATTTTGCTAACAACCAGGTGTATTCTTACCGGGGCCTCAATAAACCGGGTCAGCAACATAGGCCCCATTATTCATACCAACAGGTGCAAAGGCAGACAGATTTCTCCGAATCAGAGACATCAGGAACAGAGGGGTTCCTGTTTGATTCAGGTAACACTCAACGTCCCCACTATAAGAGAAAGACCAAACATATCGCTCTAGACACTCTCAAGCGAAACGTCCCACCATATATCAGACAGGTCCAACAGTGAGACCGCAAAATCCAGGGCAACAAGGACAGTCAATAAATCATGTCCATTTCCAAATCATGGCGTCCCTCAAGTAGTACGTCCTCAATTGGGCAATACTGGGCCCTCACCCTCCTTCTTATCCATTATGCCGGATGGGGCCATGACACAAACAAATTCAGGGCATGGGGCACACAATGTGCTGGGGGCCACGGCACCGGGTACTCCATTTCCAAGGGGCCCGGTGTCCACAGTGACATCTACTTCACAGATAAGTGGAACCACCAATCAGCATTTTTTAGGGACATCGGGAATGCAGTTTCCCGCTCCAGCAATGTTCTGACAAGATTAGAGGACGAATATTATAGTGCTAGCTACAGCGATGCACTACAGATTTATAATTTATCTACATATGTCCTCAATGATGTAGAAATCTCACTCCTGAGGAGAGGCCTGTCCTTCACTCCAATGCCAAAATTTGATCTTTTTTCCTGGGTGAAGGACATTAACCTTTTTGCACAGAAGTTGGCCCTCCATAAATGGCATCTTCAAAGAGCGAGTGATGAGAGGACGCAATTACAAGAAGATGAACTCGTGAGAAATCAGTTGCATGAACTATTGCTGGAGAGTGAGGGGGCTCCAGCATTATTTGAAGCTCCCCTCACTGACATGAAACCAAAGTCGAAACTTACTCCTTGTTTCTCACAATATCCCAATATAGATATTTTTGTGGACATAGTCTCACAAGCGTTGGGGAGTATCCACCCCAAAAAAGAATTGGTTAACTCAAATTTGACCCCACAAGAACAAAACGCCCTGGCCACTTTGAGGAGTAATGAGTCACTTATAATTAAACCTAGTGACAAGGGCGGTAATATCGTCCTAATGGACAGGGAAAAGTACACTGAAATGGTGATGTCACTATTATCCGATGAAATCAAATACAAAGTCTTACCTTCTGACCCAACTAATAACTATCTGAAAGAATATAGAGAACTTCTCCTCCCAGCTAGAGAGAAAAATCTCATCTCTAAAGATGAATTGCAAGCTATGCTCAACCCCGTCCCACCATTGCTACTTTTTATGCACTCCCCAAAGTACACAAGAACACCAATCCTATTAGGGGCAGGTCTATTGTTTCGGGTAATAACTGTCTTACACAAGGTGGTAGCATTTACTTGGATTACGCACTTTCTTTGTTTGTCACTGCACTTCCTTTTTTTTTTACAAGATACCAAAGATACAGTATTGAAACTTAACAATATTACTGTGACTGACTCCACGATACTAACGAGCTTGGACGTGGAGAGCCTCTATAGTAATATACGGCATGTGCTAGGCATAGAGGCAGTTTTGACTTTTCTAGGCACTAAAAGTACACTGTTTCACGAGCATAACCAGTTTATACTATCCCTACTCACCTTTATTTTAACACATAATTATTTTATTTTCAATGGCACTTTTTATCACCAGACACAGGGCACAGCTATGGGGGTTTTTTGTGCACCTAATTATGCTAATCTTTTTTTAGGGTGGTGGGAAAACACGGTTGTTTTTTCTGATGAGTTTATTTCCTTCACAGAGCACATTTTATTTTATGGTCGATACTTAGATGATATTCTCATGTTGTGGGACGGTTCGGTTGAGCTATATCAGGAATATGTGGCAAAACTCAATGACAATAAGATCGGGATGGTCTTTACCTCTGAGATAGGTGGGCGATCTATCCATTTCTTGGACCTCAACATTTACATTGATGAGTTTAACCATCTACAAACGGATATTTTCCGTAAGCCGACCTCTACCAATTCACTCCTCCACTGGGGTAGCTGGCATCCGGGATCCCTCAAGAGGAGTATCCCGGTTGGCCAGTACCTTAGGGCGAGGAGGAATTGCTCAGAGGAGGTGAACTTTAAGAAAGAGAGCCAGAAACTATATGATAGGTTTAGGCAGAGGGGTTACCCTTGTAAGCATTTAAAAACAGCATATAAGAGGGCATGTAGGGCAGATAGGAATATGCTTCTGACCTCTACGAGAACAAATGATACCTCCAAGAAAGTAAGATGCATTGGAACATTTGATGGTCATACGGACCAGGTGATGGCAATTATGCGGAGACATTGGCACTTACTTACATAGTTACATAGTTACATAGTTACATAGTTAGTACGGTCGAAAAAAGACATATGTCCATCAAGTTCAACCAGGGAATTAAGGGGTAGGGGTGTGGCGCGATATTGGGGAAGGGATGAGATTTTATATTTCTTCATAAGCATTAATCTTATTTTGTTCCAGGAATGTATCTAATTCTGTTTTAAAGCTGTTAATTGTTCCTGCTGTGACCAGTTCCTAAGGTAGACTGTTCCATAAGTTCACAGTTCTCATGGTAAAGAAGGCGTGTCGCCCCTTGAGACTAAACTTTTTCTTCTCAAGACGGAGGGAGTGCCCCCTCGTCCTTTGGGGGGGTTTAACCTGGAACAGTTTTTCTCCATATTTTTTGTATGGGCCATTAATATACTTATATACGTTTATCATATCCCCCCTTAAACGTCTCTTCTCAAGACTAAACAATTGTAACTCCTTTAATCGCTCCTCATAGCTAAGATGTTCCATTCCCCATATTAGTTTAGTCGCGCGTCTCTGCAACCTTTCCAACTCCGCAGTGTCCCTTTTATGGACAGGTGCCCAAAACTGAACAGCATATTCCAGGTAAGGCCGTACCAATGATTTATAAAGGGGGAGTATTATGTCCCTGTCCCTTGAGTCCATGCCTCTTTTGATACATGACAATATCCTGCCGGCTTTGGAAGCAGCAGCCTGACATTGCATGCTATTCTGTAGTCTGTGATCTACAAGTACACCCAGATCCTTCTCTACCAGTGACTCTGCCAGTTTAATCCCCCCTAAGACATACGATGCATGCAGGTTATTAGTACCCAGATGCATAACTTTACATTTATCCACATTGAACCTCATTTGCCAAGTGGATGCCCAGACACTTAGTCTATCCAAGTCATCTTGTAACTTATGCACATCCTCTATAGACTGTACTGTGCTACAAAGCTTGGTGTCATCTGCAAAGATAGAAACAGAGCTGTTAATACCATCCTCTATATCATTAATAAATAAATTAAACAACAGCGGGCCCAGTACTGAACCTTGGGGTACACCACTAATAACCGGGGACCAATCAGAGTACGAATCATTGACCACCACTCTCTGGGTACGATCCATGAGCCAGTGTTCAATCCAGTTACAAACTAAAATTTCCAAACCCAAAGACCTTAACTTACCTGTCAGACGTCTATGAGGGACAGTATCAAATGCTTTAGCAAAATCCAGAAACACTATATCCACAGCCATTCCTCTGTCAAGGCTTCTACTCACCTCTTCATAAAAGCAAATTAGATTGGTTTGACAACTTCTATCCTTAGTAAACCCATGCTGGCTATCACTTATAATACAATTATCCCCTATGTATTCCTGTATGTAATCCCTTATAAGTCCTTCAAACAATTTACCCACAATACACGTTAAACTTACCGGTCTATAGTTTCCTGGGGAAGACCTAGAGCCCTTTTTGAAGATTGGCACCACATTCGCCTTGCGCCAGTCCCTTGGCACAATACCAGACACCAGAGAATCTCTAAATATCATGAACAGGGGTACAGATATTACTGAACTTACCTCTCTAAGAACTCTTGGGTGTAGTCCATCCGGTCCTGGGGATTTGCTTACATTTATATCACTTAACTTACCTTGTACCATCTCTACATTAAGCCAGTTCAGTACATTACATGATGTGTTACCAGCACTGACCTGGCCAATGTCAGCTCCTTCTTCCATAGTGTATACAGAACTAAAGAACCCATTCAGTAGCTCCGCCTTCTCTTGATCGCCTGTGACAACCTCCCTATTATCATTATTAAGGGGTCCTACATGCTCTGTCCTTGGTTTTTTTGCATTTATATGTCTAAAAAAATATTTAGGATTAGTTTTGCTTTCTTTGGCCACCTGTCTCTCATTTTGAATTTTTGCTGTTTTTATTACATTTTTACAGATTCTATTAAGCTCCTTGTACTGTTTAAATGTTATAGCTGACCCATCAGATTTGTATTTTTTGAAGGCTATTTTTTTGTTGTTTATTGCTCTTTTAACATCATGTGTCAGCCATGTAGGATTTAGTTTTAATCGTTTATATTTGTTCCCCTTTGGTATATATTTAGCTGTATAGTTATTTAGAGTTGATTTAAAGATGTCCCATTTACCTTCTGTATCAGTATTTGACAACACCTCCCCCCAGTCTATGTCCTGTAGTGCAGATCTCAGCCCAGGGAAATTTGCCTTTTTAAAGTTATATGTTTTTGCCTTCCCCGCCTGTCTTTGTTTTCTACATTTTAAGTCAAAAGTAACTATATTGTGGTCGCTATTCCCAAGGTTTTCCCGCACAGTTACATTACCAACCAGCTCTGCGTTGTTGGAAATGATCAGATCCAACAAGGCATCACTTCTTGTTGGGTCCTCCACAAACTGGCCCATAAAATTATCCTGCAATAAATTTAGGAATTGTCGCCCCTTTGTAGTTTTAGCCAACCCCGGACCCCAATCTATATCTGGATAGTTAAAATCTCCCATTATTACCACTGTACCTGCCCGGGCGGCCCTCTCTATTTGTTTATGAAGCTGAACTTCTATCTCTTCAGTGATATTAGGGGGTCTGTAGATTACCCCAAATATTATTTTTTCAGTATTTCCCTCTTTTTGTAATTCTACCCACAATGATTCCACATCCTCAGAATCATCACACACTATGGCATCATTCACACTGACTTCCATACCACTTCTTACATACAGACAGACTCCACCACCTTTTCTGTTCATTCTATCCTTGCGAAACAATGTAAACCCCTGCAGATTGACAGCCCAGTCATGCGAGGAGTCCAGCCATGTCTCAGTGACCCCAATTATATCAATATGTTCCTCCAGTATCAAGGCCTCAAGCTCCCCCATTTTATTTGCTAGGCTTCTGGCATTTGTGAACATACACTTTACATTTCCATCCTTAATGTTATTGGGGTTAATGGGATTCAAGGGTGTAAGTTTTATTTTCCTATGAAGCTTATTCCTATTAACTATTCTAACCCCTCCCTCCGCTCCACCCCCAGGTACATTTATAATTCCCACCTCTCTATCTACACTATCTTCCCCCTCTTTGCTGTAGGTTCCCTCCCCCCAAGTCCCTAGTTTAAACACTCCTCCACCCTTCTAGCGATCTTCTCCCCAAGCAGAGCTGCACCCTCCCCATTGAGGTGCAGCCCGTCCCTACGGTAGAGCCGGTAACCGACAGCGAAGTCAGCCCAGTTCTCCATGAACCCAAACCCTTCCTTCCTACACCAGCTTCTGAGCCACTTGTTTACCTCCCTGATCTCCCGCTGCCTCTCTGGTGCGGCTCGTGGTACTGGTAGTGTTTCAGAAAAGACTACCTTGGAGGTCCTTGCCTTAAGCTTGCGGCCTAAGTCCCTGAAATCATTTTTAAGGACACTCCACCTACCTCTTACTTTGTCATTGGTGCCAATATGTACCATGACTGCTGGGTCCTCTCCAGCCCCGCCCAACAACCTGTCAACCCGATCCGCGATGTGCCGAACTCGTGCGCCAGGCAGACAACACACTGTTCGGCGATCCCGGTCTTTGTGACAGATTGCCCTGTCTGTCCCCCTAATAATTGAGTCCCCCACCACTAGTACCTGTCTGGCCTGCCCTGTACTCCTCCCTCCCTCCTTACTGGAGCAGACACCCCCCTGGCGGTCAGAGGCGGTATCCTGCTGCAGTTCTCCTAGCTCTGTAATGGCACCCCCCTCATCTGCCAAGCGGGCAAACTTGTTGGGGTGTGCCAGTTCAGGACTAGCCTCCCTGACACTTTTTCCCCTACCCCTCTTTCTAACTGTAACCCAGCTAACTGCCTGACTGTCCTGCAACTCCGTCCCACTGTCCTCCCCCACCTCTACTCCCGAGAGTGCCTGCTCAGTGAGCAGGAGACTCCTCTCCATGTTGTTAATGCTTCTCATTGTTGCCAGTCGCCCCTCTAGATGCAGGATCTGGGCTTCCAAACGGACAACTAGCACACATCTCGCACAACAATATGCACCCTCAAACTGTTGTTCAAGGATTGCATACATTGAACAGGATGTACATTGGACTGCATTTTCCAACATGGAGGCCATCTAGTAATGGGGATTTCACAAATGTATAGGAAAAAACAGACAGTCAAGATCTGGCACAGGTTATTGGAAAATTTAGGAAGGGTCCCAGCATTAAAGATCAGCTGGTCCACAGTCACCTGGGAACCGTAGGAAGAAAAGAATGTTGGTTGTGGAACACTACTATTGGATGTTATCCCTGTGGACACTGTAGCTTTTGCCAGCAGGTCAACAAGACAAAAACAGTGACGAACCCTGTTGATGGACATCAATATGAAATTAGACAGTTCATTAACTGTAGTTCTCATAATATCATTTACATAGCCCAGTGCCCCTGTCCTAAGTGGTATGTGGGCAAAACCACACAGGAATTTCGCAAGCGTATCTCATAACACCTAAGTTCTATTAGGATGGAGAAAGACACGCCAACATTTTTTTTTTACCTAAAATGCTTGTTTTCCCAAATATTTAACATTTTTAAAAAGGGTAAAAGCAGAAAATAGCCCCCAAAATTTGTAACACAATTTCTCCCGAGTACGGTGATACCCCATATGTGACCCTAAACTGTTGCCTTGAAATACGACAGGGCTCCAAAGTGAGAGCGCCATGAGCATTTGAGGCCTAAATTAGGGACTTGCATAGGGGTGGACATAGGGGTATTCTACGCCAATGATTCCCAAACAGGGTGCCTCCAGCTGTTGTAAAACTCCCAGCATGCCTGGACAGTCAGTGGCTGTCTGGTAATACTGGGAGTAGTTGTTTTGCAACAGCTGGTGGCTCCGTTTTGGAAACAGTGGCGTACCAGACGTTTTTCATTTTTATTGGGGAGGGGGCTGTGTGGGGGTATGTGTATATGTAGTGTTTTTACTTTTTATTTTATTGTGTGTTAGTGTAGTGTAGTGTAGTGTTTTTAGGGTACAGTCGCACGGGCAGGGGTTCACAGTAGTTTCTCGCTGGCAGTTTGAGCTGCGGCAGAAAATTTGCCGCAGCTCAAACTTGCAGCCGGATACTTACTGTAAACCTCCGCCCATGTGAGTGCACCCTGTACATTCACATTGGGGGGGGAACATCCAGCTGTTGCAAAACTACAACTCCCAGCATGTGCTGACAGACTGTACATGCTGAGAGTTTTAGTTTTGCAACAGCTGTAGGCACACTGGTTATGTATCACTGAGTTTGTGACCTAACTCAGTGTTTCACAACCAGTGTGCCTCCAGCTGTTGCAAAACTACAACTCCCAGCATGTACGGTGCATGCTGGGAGTTGTAGTTTGCAACAGCTGGAGGCACACCGGTCGTGAAACACTGAGTTAGGTCAAAAAGTTTCACAACCAGTGTGCCTTCAGCTGTTTCAAAACTACAACTCTCAGCAGTCACCGAAGCCAACGAACATACTGGGAGTTGTAGTTATGCAGCCAGCAGATGCACCACTACAACTCCCAGCATGCACTTTAGCTGTTTGTGCAAGCTGGGAGTTGTAGTTATACAGCAGCTGAAGGTACACTTTTCCATAGAAAAAATGTGCCTCCTGCTGTTGCATAACTACAGCTCCCAGCATGCCCTTTTTGCATGCTGGGAGCTGTTGCTAAGCAACAGCAGGAGGATGTCACTCAGCTCCAATTGCTCATCCACGCCGCCGCTGCAGGTCAGTCCCTCGCCGCCGCCGCTCCTGGGGCCCCAATCACAACAGGGATGCCGGGGATCGGGGTCGCCCAGCTGCCGGGGTCCTCTTCCCGCACCCGATCACATCCTCCAGAAGAGGGGCGGAGCGGGTTGTGGGAGTGACACCCACAGCAGGTGCCCTCATTGGTCGGCCGGTAAACCGGCCGATGAATCAGGGCGATCGTGAGGTGGCACCAGTGCCACCTCACCCCTCTGGCTATGGCTGTTCGAGGCCGTCAGAGATGGCCCCGAATAACCTGTAATTCCGGGTCACCGGGTCACTGGAGACCCGATTGACCCGGAATCCGCCGCAGATCGCTGGGCTGAATTGTCTAGCGATCTGCGGCCATCGCCGACATGGGGGGACATAATGACCCCCCTGGGCGATATGCCGCGATGCCTGCTGAACGATTTCAGCAGGCATCCGGCTCCAGTCCGGCTAGCGGTGGGGACCGGATTTCCCACGGACGTATGGATACGCCCTGTGTCCTTAAGGAATCGGAATGCAGGGTGTATCCATACGCCCTGTGTCCTGAAGAGGTTAAATATTGGCACCACATTTGGCATGCGCCAGCCCTGGGGAACAGTCCCTGTTACCATAGAGTCCCTGAATATTAATAGAGGTCTGTCTATTACAACACTTAATTCCTTTAGAACTCCGGGGTGAATGCCATCTGGACCTTGTGATTTGTCTATTTTGATTTTTTGTAGGCAGCACTGTACTTCTTCCTGGGTTAGACAGGTGACCTGTAGTGGGGAGTTTACCTTAGCACACTGTATTTCACCTGGCATCTCATTTTCCTCAGTGAATACAGTGGAGAAGAATTTGTTTAATATATTTGCTTTTTCCTGATCCCCGTTTATAATTTCTTCCTCATCATTTTTTAAAGGGCCTACACTTTCATTTTTGGCCTTTTTGCTATTTATATAGTTAAAGAACATTTTGGGGTTAGTTTTACTCTCTTTAACAATGAGTCTTTCTGTCTCTATTTTTGCACCTTTTATCTGTATTTTACATATTTTAACTTTTTCTCTATAGCTTTTTAATGCTTTTTCACTGCCATCCTGTTTTAGTAGTTTAAATGCTTTATTTTTGTCATTTATTGCCCCCTTAACATTTATATTGTTAAGGGCTTCTCTGAGTTGATCAAACTTTGCTTTCCTAAAGTTCATTGTTTTTGTGGCCCCTCGAGAGATTCACTTATTGAAGAACAACTTATAATGTATTATATTATGATCACTATTTCCTAGGTGTCCATCTACTTGCACATCAGTTACTCTATCAGGTCTGTTGGTTAATATTAAGTCTAGTAGGGTGCTCCCTCTGGTCGGGCTCCGTACCATTTGGGACAGATAATTGTATTTAACTAGAGTCAGAAATCTGTTTCCTTTATGAGATTGACAGGTCTCAGTCTCCCAGTTTATATCAGGATAGTTAAAGTCCCCCATTATTATCACCTCATTATGATTTACTGCCTTGTTTATCTGCTTCAGTAGTTGATCTTCTGCCTCTTCCATTATGTTTGGTGGCTTATAACAAACCCCTATCAGAATTTTTTTTATTATAACCTCCATATATTTCTACCCATAATGTCTCCACATTATCATTTCCATTCCCGTGTATCCTCCCGCAGTGCGGCCTTCAGACTTGATTTCACATAAAAAGAAACTCCTCCCCCTTTCTGTTTTGTCTGATCCTTCCTGAATAGACTACATCCCTGTATGTTGACCGTCCAGTCACAGCTATAGTCCAATTAAGTCTCTGTCATACCCACTATGTCATAATTTTCTTCAGACACCAACCACTCCAGTTCCTCTGTTTTATTGGACAGCCTTCTGGTATTAGTCAACATGCAACACAATGGTGTATGATTTTTCTTCCTATAAAGCCTATCCCTATTAACTATTTTAACCCCTCCCTCCGCTCCACCCCCAGGGATATTACTAAGTCCTCCCTCTCTATCTACACTATCTTCCCCCTCTACGTTGTAGGTTCCCTCTCCCCCAGTCCCTAGTTTAAACACTCCTCCACCCTTCTAGCCATCTTCTCCCCAAGCACAGCTGCACCCTCCCCATTGAGGTGCAGCCCATTCCCTACGGTAGAACCGGTATCCGACAGCAAAGTCAGCCCAGTTCTCCATGAACCCAAACCCCTCCTTCCTACACCAGCTTTTGAGCCACTTGTTTACCTCCCTGAACTCCCGCTGCCTCTCTGGTGTGGCTGGTGTGGCTCGTGTGGGATCGTCCTGTAGACTAATCTGATAAACTTCTATGAGGAGGTCAATTATGCTATTTATGTTTGTGGTCAGGGCTCCACACGTGACCAGCAAGACTTACCTACACCAGTAGATAATACTACTTCGGTAGTTCCTGTAAAGAAACTAATAACACATATGCATAACACTATATAGTAAAGCGGTTGAACTGTGCCCAAAACCATGACCGAGGGTCAGTCTTTAGTGGGCATACCCTATTAATTGATAAGAAAAGAAGGGAGGGAGGGTGGGTTTCGCCAAACGCAATGTACCACCTGAGTGATGGGGAGCGTGCGTTAAATATGCAACGCCCCTCCCACAAATATGCATGCACATGTGTGACGGGGGGGGCGTGCGTTGAATGTGCAATGCCCCTCCCACAAATACAACCTGATAGCCTTATCACTTGTGGTCAGGGTTCCACAAGTGACCGGCAAGACTTACCTACGCCAGTAGATAATACTGCTACGGTGATTCCTGTAAAGAAATTAATAACTCATATGCATAACATTATATAGTAAAGCGGTTGAACTGTGCCCAAAAACCGAGACCGAGGGTCAGCCTTTAGAGGGCAAAAACACAAAACCGTGCAGGAATAAAATAATTTATTGGAAGTACCACACCAAGTATCTGAAGACATCAGCCACTTCGTTATGAAGATTTGAAACATAATTAGCATTGCAGCCTTACTTCCATCTGCCTAACTTCTAAATAACTTGCGGAGGAAAACCTTGTGTCGTGATGCTGCAAATACTGCCCCAATGCGAAAAGAGTGACCTGATGATTACCTCCCAAAGTGGTGGTCAATGACCTTGTGTGAGAAACAAACTGTGACGTGGTCAGAGCAACTTCCCCTCATATTTACGTCACTAACGTTCTATGTACCTACCGGAAAGTTAAACAACAGTGGCTGAACTGTTCCCAAATCTGCAACCGAAGGTAGGCCTTTAACCCCTTAAGGACCAAGGGCGTACAGGTACGCCTTTGCTCCCTGGTACTTAAGGACCAAGGGCGTACCTGTACGCCCGTGGGAATTTCGGTCCCCGCCGCGCACCGGGCGGGGATCGCGCTGGGGCGACTGCTGATATCTATCAGCAGGCACCCCGCGCAAATGCCCAGGGGGGTCATTAGACCCCCCCATGTCGGCGATCAGCGCAAATCGCAAGTGAATTCACACATGCGATTTGCGCCGATTCCGGGTCATACGGGTCTATGGTGACCCGGTGACCCGGAATAGAAGGGGGATCGCGGGTGTCCTAGACACCCACGATCCCCCTGTAGCGATAGGAGTGAGGTGGCAGGGTTGCCACCCCTCCTATCTCTGCTATTGGTGGTCTAGACGCGACCACTAATAGCAGATCGGGGGCGGAGGGGTTTACTTTCGGTTTCCCCGTCCTGCCCTCCCACAATAGGCGGGGCAGGACGGGGAAACCGACAGGGACCGGCGCCGAAGATCCACTTACCCATCGGCAACGGCAGCGGCGACGATCAGCGGCGGCAGCGGGCGACGATCGGCGGAAGAAGAGGACCGCGACGCAGCTCCCTGGATCCAACGGAAGCCGGTGAGTTACTTAGCAACATCTGGAGGGCTACAGTATGAGACCACTATAATGGTCTCTAAACTGTAACCCTCCAGATGTTGCAAAACTACAACTCCAAGCATGCCCAGAGAGCTGTTTAGGCTTGCTGGGAGTTGCAGTTTTGCAACAGCTGGAGGTCTACAGTTTGAGACCACTGCAAAGTGATCTCTATACTGTGCACCTCCAGATCTTGCAAAACTACAACTCCCAGCATGCCCAGACAGCAGTTTGCTGTCTGGGCATGCTGGGAGTTGTAGTTTTGCAACATCTGGAAGTCCACAGTTTGGAGACCACTATGCAGTGGTCTCTAAACTATAGCTCTACAGATGTTGCAAAACTGCAACTCCCAGCAAGCCTAAACAGCAAACAGCTGTCTCTGCATGCTGGGAGTTGTAGTTGCGATCCTTCCAGCTGTTGCATAACTACATCTCCCAGCATGCCTTTCAGCGATCAGTACATGCTGGGAGTTGAAGTTTTGCAACAGCTGGAGGCACACTGGTTGGAAAATACTGAGTTAGGTAACAGAACCTAACTGAAGGTTTTCCAACCAGTGTGCCTCCAGCTGTTGCAAAAGTACAACTCCCAGCATGCACGGTCTGTCAGTACATGCTGGGAGTTGTAGTTTTGAAACAGCTGGAGGTTTGCCCCCCCCCATGTGAACGTACAGGGTACATTCACACTGGCGGGTTTACAGTAAGTTTTCTGCTTCAAGTTTGGGCTGTGGCAAATTTTTCACCGCAGCGCAAACTCCTAGCGGTAAATTCACTGTAAACCCGCCAGTGTGAATGTACCCTAAAAACACTACACTACACTTACACATAATAAAGAGTAAAACACAACATATACACCCCCTTACACTGTCCCCCTAATAAAAAATAAAAAACGTATTGTACGGCAGTGTTTCCAAAACAGAGCCTCCAGCTGTTGCAAAACAACAACTCCCAGCATTTCCGGACAGCCACTGACTGTCCAGGCATGCTGGGAGTTTAGCAACAGCTGGAGGCACCCTGTTTGGGAATCACTGGCGTAGAATACCCCTATGTCCACTCCTGTGCAATCCCTAATTTAGTCCTCAAATGCGCATGGCGCTCTCTCACTTCGGAGCCCTGTCGTATTTCAAGGAAACAGTTTAGTGCCACATATGGGGTATCTCCGTACTCAGGAGAAATTGCGTTACAAATTTTGGGGGCTTTTTTTCCTTTTACCCCTTATGAAAAAGAAAAGTTGGGGTCTACACCAGCCTGTTAGTGTAAAAAAAAATTATTTTTTACACTAACATGCTGGTGTTGTCCTTTACTTTTTATTTTCACGGGAGGTAAAAGGAAAAAAAGACCCCCAAAATTTGTAACGCAATTTCTTCTGAGTAAGGAGATACCCCATATGTGGGCGTAAAATGCTCTGCGAACGCACAACAAGGCTCAGGAGTGAGAGCGCACCATGTACATTTGAGGCCTAAATTGGTGATTTGCACAGGGGTGGCTGATTTTACAGTGGTTCTGACATAAACACAAAACAATAAATACAGACATGTGACCCCATTTTGGAAACGACACCCCTCACGGAACGTAACAAGGGGTATAGTGAGCCTGAACACCCCACAGGTGTTTGACAAATTTTCATTAAAGTTGGATGGGAAAATGAAAAAAAAATAAAAATTTCACTAAAATGCTGGTAAATTTTTCATTTTCACAAGGGGAAATAAAAAAAGCCCCCCAAAATTTGTAACCCAATTTCTTCTGAGTAAGAGCATACCCCATATGTGGATGTAAAGTGCTTTATGGGTGCACTACAATGCTCAGAAGAGAAGGAGCGCCATTGGGATTTTGAAGAGAAAATTTGTCCGGAATTGAAGGCCACTTGTGTTTACAAAGCCCCCATGGTACCAGAACAATGGACCCCCCCCCATATGTGACCCCATTTTGGAAACTACACCCCTCATGTAATGTAATAAGGGGCGCAGTGAGCATTTACGCCCCACAGGTGTCTGACAGATTTTTGGAACAGTGATCCGTGAAAATGAAAAATGTAATTTTCCATTTGCACAGCCCACTGTCCCAAAGATCTGTCAAACGCCAGTGGGGTGTAAATGCTCACTGCACCACTTATTAAATTCTGTGAGGGGGGTAGTTTCCAAAATGGGGTCACATGTGGGGGGGGGTCCACTGTTCTGGCACCACGGGGGGCTTTTTAAATGCACATGGCCCCTGACTACCATTCCAAACGAATTCTCTTTCCAAAAGCTCAATGGTGCTCCTCCTCTTCTGAGCATTGTAGTTTGCCCGTAGTGCACTTCAGGTCCACTTATGGGGTATCTCCATACTTAGAAGAGATGGGGTTACAAATTTTGGGGGGTATTTTCTGCTATTAACCCTTTCAAAAATGTGAAATTTGGGGGGAAACACACATTTTAGTGAAAAAAAAATATATTTTTTTTTACATATGCAAAAGTCGTGAAACCCGTGTGGGGTATTAAGGCTCACTTTATTCCTTGTTACGTTCCTCAAGAGGTCTAGTTTCCAAAATGGTATGCCATGTGTTTTTTTTTTTTGCTGTTCTGGCACCATAGGGGCTTCCTAAATGTGACATGCCCCCCGAGCAAAATTTGCTCTCAAAAAGTCAAATATCACTCCTTCTCTTCGGAGCATTGTAGTTCGCCCATAATGCACTTCATGCCAACTTATGGGGTGCCTCCATACTCAGAAGAGATGGGGTTACAAATTTTGGGGGGTATTTTCCGCTATTAACCCTTGCAAAAATGTGAAATTTGGGGGGAAACACACATTTTAGTGAAAAAATATTTTATTTTTTTTACATATGCAAAAGTCGTGAAACACGTGTGGGGTATTAAGGCTCACTTTATTCCTTGTTACGTTCCCCAAGGGGTCTAGTTTCCAAAATGGTATGCCATGTGGGTTATTTTTGCTGTTCTGGCACCATAGGGGCTTCCTAAATGCAACATGCCCCCCAAAAACCATTTCTGAAAAACGTACTCTCCAAAATCCCCTTGTCGCTCCTTCGCTTCTGAGCCCTCTACTGCGCCCGCCGAACACTTTACATAGACATATGAGGTATGTGCTTACTCGAGAGAAATTGGGCTACAAATATAAGTATACATTTTCTCCTTTTACCCCTTGTAAAAATTCAAAAATTGGGTTTACAAGAACATGCGAGTGTAAAAAATAAAGATTGTGAATTTTCTCCTTCACTTTGCTGCTATTCCTGTGAAACACCTAAAGGGTTACAACACTTACTGATTGTCATTTTGAATACTTTGGGGGGTGTAGTTTTTATAATGGGGTAATTTGTGGGGTATTTCTAATGGGAAGACCCTTCAAATCCACTTCAAACCTGAACTGGTCTCTGAAAAAAAGCGAGGTTCAAAATGTTGTGAAAAATTGGAAAAGTGCTGCTGAACTTTGAAGCCCTCTGGTGTCTTCCAAAAGTAAAAACACGTCAATTTTATGATGCAAACATAAAGTAGACATATTGGAAATTTGAATAAAATAAAAAAATATTTTGAATATCCATTTTCCTTACTAGCAGAGAGCTTCAAAGTTAGAAAAATGCAAAATTTTCAAATTTTTCATCAAATTTGGGGATTTTTCACCAAGAAAGGATGCAAGTTACCACAAAATTTTACCACTATGTTAAAGTAGAATATGTCACGAAAAAACTATTTCGGAATCATATTGATAACTAAAAGCATTCCAGAGTTATTAATGTTTAAATTGACAGTGGTCATATGTGCAAAAAACGCTCTGGTCCTAAGGTGTAAAATGGCCTGGTCCTTAAGGGGTTAAAGAGCAAAACATCTGACCCAGTAGGTTAATTAGTAGGATACTGAAACCTCGTAACAAAACCACCCCCTAACTTCCCTCACCCTGAAAACACTAATACAGACCCTATAATAGTAGAACCAACCAACTAATTGTGAACGAATTCTCTACCTAGTGATGGATAGCTATATCCATTGTACCTACTCTTAAGAATAAGCCAGACTGGCTCTAGACCACGTTAGCGTATAAGCTAAAAATGCTGACGACTGTCATTAAATCGAGAGAAACTGTTAACTGCCTGTCAGGCCTAAACTACGCTATCTGATCGCTATTTTAGAGGCCAATCACGAGCTGTTAGCCAATTAACACACAAGTAACCTGCCCCCATGACAGACCTTGACCAAGATATGCATGTTCATCTGCACCCAGAACTAAAATTGAGAAACTTGCCTGAAGACTACCCGAACTGTACTGATGTACCATGAACTACTCACCAACTGTACTCCGAAGTAATGGCCTGCTGCGAGTAGTCGAACCTTGCGTTGCCATTGTACCTGTAGACAGTCAGGACTATGTATAGACAATGTGCCTATCCACCTGAGAGGTCTCACGTGCCATTGACTACACTCAAATACCCCCAACCTGAACCCTGACCCAACATTAAGACCGTTGAACTTCTGCCTCAAAAACTGAACTCCGGGGTAACGTCCTGCAGCAATTGACAGATAGCTTCATATGGATCATGGCTGTGACCGTGACAATGCCTTGCATAACCCTCAAACCTGTAGTTCTATTCGCGAACAACCATGCCTGAACCTCTACCAGGTCTCTTCAAAATCGGTTTAATGACAATAACTACACCAAGTAACCCACTTCAGGTGTCGCAGGTATGAAGGGACTACCACCCTTATGCGCCATTCCGTTGTTGCTCTTAAAGCGTGTCATTAACAACAACTCAGTAGTGTATCCTCCTCCAGCCGTGTTATGCATAACGAGTATCCAGCCACCTGTATGTTGTAATGTTGTTGCCCTGAAGGCGTGTAGAGACAACAACTGCGCAGTGTAGTGTGTGGCAGGTATGATGTGTATACCATCTATGTCTACCGTCTACAAGTCGTGATGTTGACGCTCTGAAAATGTAATGATAACAACAACCATGCGGTGCGTGCCCTGCAGACATGGCAGATATAATGGGAATCCCACCCCCCATGTGTTGTGATGTTATTGTATTGAGACGTAACCATAACAACAATTGCTCAGTGAATTCCCCTGCAGCCGAGTCACGTATAATCGGTGTACAACCGCCCATGTGCCATGATGTTGTTGCTCTGAAAACGTGTCAGTAACAACAACTATGCAATGGATCCCCCTGCAGACGTGGCAGGTATAATGGATATACCACCGCCTATGTGTTGTGATGTTAATGTACTGGAGACGTGACCATGACAATATTTCTCGGTGAATTCCCCTGCAGCCATGTCGCGTATGATCGGTATACAACCGCCTACGTGAGGTGACGTTGTCGTTCTGAAGACGTGTCAGTAACAACAACTATGCAATGGAACCCCTGCAGACGTGACAGGTATAATGGGTATACCACCGCCTATGTGTCGTGATGTTGTTGCTCTGAAGACGTTTCAGTAACAACAACTATGCAATGGATCCCCCTGCAGATGTGGCAGGTATAATGGGTATACCACCCCCTATGTGTTGTGAAGTTGATGTTCTGAAGATGTGTAAGTAACAACTGCACAATGCATCCCCCTGCAGAGGTGTCAAGTACGAAGGATCACCACCACCTATGTGTTGTGTTGTGGCTGCCCTGAAGATGCATCAGTACCAACAACTACTCAAAGTATCCCCCTGCAAAAGTGGCAGGTACAAAGGATACACCACTTATGTGTCGAAAATGTTGTTGCTCTGAAGACGTGTCAGTAACAACAACCACGCAGTGCATCCCCCTGCAGGCGTGGCAGGTACAAAGGGTATACAACAGCCTATGTTACGTAATGTTGTTGATTTGAAAAATAAAGTGTCAGTAACAACAACTATGCAAAGTATCCACCTGCAGACGTGGCAGGTATGCTGGATATACAAACGCCTATGTGTCGTGATGTTATCACTCTAAAAACATGTCAGTGTCAACGACTATGCAATGTATCCCTCTGCAGTCGTGGCAGGTATGAAGGGTATACCCACCTTTGTGTCGTGATGCTAATGCTCCAAATATGTGTCAGAAATGAACAACCATGTCGAACAACCCCTTGCAGAAGTGGCAGATGTGATGGGAAACAACCGTGATACTATGAGCATATAACTGTATAATATTGTGTGCAATAATATGCCCTGAGTGCTTGAATCCAACGTCCAAGCGCATGTGCCGCATGAAACCCAAGTACACTAACTGCATGAATGCTATGGTTGTATAAAAACAGGAGTGTATGAACAGTGTGAATGCCCTGATCACAACATTGTATGACCGCCATGAAGTAACCAGTGCTAAAGCTGTGGGTATCTGACCAGTTACTGCTGAGAATATAAAGAGTATAGATGCTACATGTGTGAACAATATCATCTGATGACAATGGTGCCGTGAGCCTATGATCTGCATAATTGCCAAGAGCCAAAGGGCATAAAAATGCCATCAACGTGTGAACAGCGACAAGCCCTGAATGTTAGAAACAGTATAAACTACTATGAGGCTATGCCACGCTTATCGTGATCATCAGAATCGTATAAACCCAACTTACATGAACAATGTTACAGCCATAAGCGTATGAACAGTATTAAGGGCACGATCGTTTCATAACCACTACTATAAGCTGGTGAAGAATATAAATGCTGTGGCTAATGAACAGTATAAATGCCCTAAACGTGTAAATGCCATGAGCGTATGAAACGTATAATGAACCTAAAATGGTATAACCCCCACAAGTATATAACCAGTATGCGGCCCCAAGCTAATGAATAATATAACTGCTATGAGCGTGCAAAAAGTATACATTCCACAAACGTATAAACAGTATAAATATTAGAGCGTATGGACTGATAAGAGTATGACCCTATACCTGCCCTGAGCGTGAGAACATTATGGACAGGCATGTGAACAGTACAAAAGTCCAGCGCGTATGAACGGAATAACTCTATGGGGGGTATTTATTTATCAATTTTGCTTGTTGACAGTTTCTTTTTACCCTTTTTTTTTTCACTTTGGTTTTTTGTGGACATGCACCAAATTTATCATTTGGTGCAAGTTGTTAGTAATTTTGGCTGAAATGTTGAAATCAGCTGTTCACAGCGCCTTTTACACAGAACTTACCACCACAGAGGACGTGTATTTTACCCTGTAGAGCAGCCATTTCGGAGTCCCTCCTGCAGTATATCAGCAAGCGACATGAGTTATTTTCTTTTGTGGGGTTTATAGCCACCATGTGAAATGGATTTTATTTTCAACTTGGGTAGTTTTTTTTTTTTGTTGTTACTTTAGTGCAGTGGTCTTCAACCTGCAGACCTCCAGATGTTGCAAAACTTAAATTCCTAGCATGCCCGGACAGCCGTTGGCTGTCCGGGCATGCTGGGAGTTGTAGTTTTGCAACATCTGGAGGTCCGCAGGTTGAAGACCACTGCTTTAGTGCTTAACTTTCCTGAACCTGTGTGGCCATGTCCAATGCTGGCTCAACGGAGGGTGAAGGTTCCTCAGAGACAACTATGTCCAGGATAGTATTATTGAACAACCTTTAAGGGGTTGCCCCCTCTCGGGGATAAGCCCTTACTAGATACCCTCCCCTAAAAATCAACTTTTACTGAATTTATATAAAATCTTATAACCCCTTCACACGTTTTAAAATTATCAGCGATGCAGTACTGTGCTTCAGTGGGGGTATTGTATTGACCCCCTACTGTGTCCGGTATCACTGGAGCTATGGTACCTAATTAGTGTATATGATTGGTGTGCTACAGTGTCTGCATCACCTAACCATAAACTACCAGTCCTGTTGTGATTCAAACTGCCGCTGGTTAAAACTCATTCAGAACCTCCCCGACGTTTCGCGGATGAATCCGCTTTGTCAAGGGTTGCGAGGATAGTATTAAGCAGCCCCGGAGGCGTCGCTGCTTTCACAAAAAAAAAAAATTTCATGTATTTTGACGCCTTTACATTTTCTTTACATTTTGCTAAGTGTGTTTTCTATGTGCAAAAATTTCTTGGCGGGGATTTGCGCCAAAAAAACGGGATTTGCGCCAAAATTGCGCCAAAGATCGATTGGCGCAAATGATGAATTGCTGACTAAAGTTAAAATCACACACAGGACCGTGTGATTTTGAGAAAGTTGTAAAAATGACAGTGGAGAAGATGCGCCAAACTTTGGCGCAAAAAGACACTGCGCCAAAGTATTGCACCAAAGTCACGTTAAAAAAGACACATAAATCCTTTGATAAATACCCCCTATGAACGTGTACAAAGTATGAATGCCATGATTGAATGCCTACTAAAACCCCTAGCGTATCAAATGTAGATGCTCTGAAAGTCCAAACCGTCTAAAATCACCAGCGCCCATGAACAGAATGCCATAAGCGTGTGCGTGACAGGAAATGCCATGGGCGTACCGATCAGCATAGCTGCCACAACCGCGTATGCTGAGTATCTAATACCATAGGCATTGATATAACGGCTCAGCCATAATACCGTAATCTGCCAATAAAATGTTTTCACCTATACATTGAAAGCTCTTTAGTAGACTCAATGGGGGACATGTATCATTAGCTGTCTATTGTAGACACAGTTCTACCCCCTTTACACTGCTTGTCTAATTTACACTCTTGCTCAAGATTTACTAAAGTTGTGCAAATATAGAAACGCCCCCCCTCGCTCTACTGTGCACTCCTTCTCTACCTCACACCATACATTGCTCACTGTTCATAGCTAGAAGTGCTGGAGCAGCAGTGTGCGCCGAACAAAACTCTGCACAATAGTAAAATCCTAAATCTGTATAAAGTACACAGAGGGGAGATTCTCAAAGAATTTTGCGCCAAAAAATAAAATAATAAATTTTTGCACAAAAAGTATCACCACATTTTTAAAGAGCTTTGTGCCGTGGTTTACACTGTTCACGTCAGTTTTGTAAAAGTGGGCGTGTCCACGTATATTTTCTGCTTTACATGATATTTATACGTAGGGTGAGAGTCCAGTTTACATAAAAAATTTCACACCAGCTTTTTGATAGTGTAGAAATCACAGAAATGGTTGTAGTTTTATTGTTTTTTTTTTTTTTCTTAGTTTTATTTTTTTTTTGGGGGGGGAGGGGGGAAAGGTGTTATGTAAGTAATTATAAAAAAAAATTATTATTGATAAATGTTATTAAAAAAAAATAATATATATATATACACTTTTATTTATTTTTTTCTTGGTAACTGCACCTGCACTCACATTTAACCCCTTAAGGACACAGCCCATTTTCACCTCTAGGACGCAGCCCTTTTTTGCACATCTGACCACTGTCACTTTAAACATTAATAACTCTGAAATGTTTTTAGTTATCATTCTGATTCCGAGAATGTTTTTCGTGACATATTCTACTTTAACATAGTGGTAAATTTTTGTGGTAACTTGCATCCTTTCTTGGTGAAAAATCCCAAAATTTGATGAAAAAATTTAAAATTTTGCATTTTTCTAACTTTGAAGCTCTCTGCTTGTAAGGAAAATGGATATTCCAAATATTTTTTTTGGGGATTCACATATACAATATGTCTACTTTATATTTTCATCATAAAATTGACAAGTGTTTACTTTTGGAAGACACCAGAGGGCTTCAAAGTTCAGCAGCAATTTTACAATTTTTCACAAAATTTTCAAACTCGCTATTTTTCATGGACCAGTTCAGGCTTGAAGTGGATTTGAAGGGTCTTCATATTAGAAATACCCCATAAATTACCCCATTACAAAAACTGCACCCCCCAAAGTATTCAAAATGACATTCAGTAAGTGTTTTAACCCTTTAGGTGTTTCACAGGAAAATCCGCAAAGTGAAGGAGAAAATTCTAAATCTTCATTTTTTACACTTGCATGTTCTTGTAGACCCAATTTTTGAATTTTTACAAGGGGTAAAAGGATAAAATTTATACTCGAATTTGTAGCCCAATTTCTCTTGAGTAAGCACATACATCATATGTCTATGTAAATTGTTCGGCGGGCGCAGTAGAGGGCTCAGAAGAGAAGGAGCGACAAGGGGATTTTGGAGAGTACGTTTTTCTGAAATGGTTTTTTGGGGGCATGTTGCATTTAGGAAGCCCCTATGGTGCCAAAACAGGGAAAAAAAACATGGCATACCATTTTGGAAACTAGACCCCTTGGGGAACGTAACAAGGGGTAAAGTGAACCTTAATACCCCACAGGTGTTTCACGACTTTTGCATATGTAAAAAAAAAATTATTTTTTTTACACTAAAATGCTTGTTTTCCCCCAAATTTTACATTTTTACAAGGCATAATAGCAGAAAATACCCCCCAAAATTTGTAACCCCATCTCTTCTGTGTATGTAAATACCCAATAAGTGGACGTGAAGTGCAGTGGGGGCCAACTACAATGCTCAGAAGAGAAGGAGCATCATTGAGCTTTTGGAGAGAGAATTTGGCCATGTGCATTTCCAAAGCCCCCTCGTGGTGCCAGAACAGAGGACCCCCCCACATGTGACCCCATTTTTAAAACTACACCCCTCACGGAAGGTAATAAGGTGTGCAGGGAGAATTTACACCCCACTGGCATTTGACGGATCTTTGGAACAGTGGGCTGTGCAAATTAAAAATTTTATTTTTCATTTTCACAGACCCGTTTCAAAGATCTGTTAGACACCTGTGGGGTGTAAATGCTCACTGTACCCCTTGTTACATTCCGTGAGGGGTGTAGTTTCCAAAATGGGGTCACATGTGGGTATTTATTGTTTTGCACTTATGTCAGAACCGCTGTAAAATCAGCCACCCCTGTGCAAATCACCAATTTAGACCTCAAATTTACATGGTGCGCTCTCCCTTCTGAGCCTTGTTGTGCATCCCCAGAACACTTTGCGCCCACATATGGGGTATCTCCGTCCTCAGGAGAAATTGCGTTACAAATTTTGGAGGCTTTTTTTCTTTTACCGCTTGTGAAATTTTAAAGTATGGGGCAACACCAGTATGTTAGTGTACAAAAATGTTTTTTTTTTTTACACTAACATGCTGGTGTAGACCCCAACTTTACCTTTTCATAAGGGGTAAAAGGAGAAAAAGCCCCCAAAAATTTGTTAGGCAATTTCTCCCGAGTACGGCGATACCCCATATGTGGCCCTAAACTGTTGCCTTGAAATACGACAGGGCTCCAAAGTGAGAGCGCCATGTGCATTTGAGGCCTAAATTAGGGATTTGCATAGGGGTGGACATAGGGGTATTCTACACCAGTGATTCTCAAACAGGGTGCCTCCAGTTGTTGCTAAACTCCCAGCATGCTTGGACAGTCAATGGCTGTCCGGAAATGCTGGGAGTTTTTGTTTTGCAACAGCTGGAGGCTCCGTTTTGGAAACACTGCTGTAGGATACGTTTTTCATTTTTATTGGGGGGGAAGGGGTGGTGGTGGGGGGGCAGTGTACGTGTGTATATGTAGTGTTTTACTCTTTATTTTATGTTAGTGTAGTGTAGTGTTTTTAGGTTACATTCCCACTGACGGCGGATTACACTGAGTCTACCGCTAGGAGTTTGAGCTGCGGCTGCTGCAGCTCAAACTTGAAGCAGGGAACTCACTGTAATCCGCCGCCAGTGTGAATGTAACCTGTACATTCACATGGGAGGGGGGGGGGGGGGGCAAAACTACAACTCACAGCATGCACTGACAGAACGTGCATGCTGGGAGTTGTAGTTTTGCAACAGCTGGAGGCACACTGGTTGGAAAATACTGAGTTAGGTAATAGAACCTATTACCTAACTCGGTATTTCCCAACCAGTGTGCCTCCAGCTGTTGCAGAACTACAACTCTCAGCATGTACTGATTGCCAAAGGGAATGCTGGGAGATGTAGTTATGCAACAGCTGGAGGCACGCAAGTACAACTCCCAGCATGCCGAGACAGCCATTTGCTGTTCCTGAATGCTGGGAGTTGTAGTTTTGCAAGATTTAGAGGGGTTCAGTATGGAGATCATTGACAGTGGTCTCTAAACTGTGGCCCTCCAGATGTTGCAAAACTACAAATCTCAGCATGCTAAGACAGCAAACTGCTGTCTGGGCATGCTGGGAGTTGTAGTTTTGTAACATCTGGAGGGCTACAGTTTAGAGACCACTGTCAGTGATCTCTAGCCTGAACCCCTCTAAATCTTGCAAAACTACAACTCCCAGCATGCCAACACAGCAAACAGCTGTCAAGGCATGGTGGGAGTTGTAGTTTTGCAACATCTGGAGGGCGACAGTTTAGAGACCACTCTCTAAACTGTCGCCCTGCAGATGTTGCTAGGCAACAGACTCCCGGACACGCGGCGTCATACTCACCTCCACCGCCGCCGTGATCACAGCCGCCGCCGGGTAAGTGATGGCCGCTGCCGCCGCCGCTGCTACACGGTTCCCCCCGCTGTGCCCGGACACCGATGGGTGGGCATAGCGGGGGGAACCGAACTTTAACCCCCCGCCCCCAGTCTGCTATTGGTCGGTCGCTCAGCCGATCAATAGCAGGGATAGGAGGGGTGGCAACCCTGCCACCTCACTCCTATCTCTTCAAGGGGGATCGAGGGTGTCTTGGACACCCTCGATCCCCCTTATTTTATCGCGGAGCCGCCGTTGATGGGCAGGGGGAGAGCGCTCCCCCTGCAAACACCGTAGATGTCGTGATCAGAACTGATCACGGCATCTATGGGGTTAATGCTGCCGGGACCGGTGCGATCGCGGCCCCGGCAGCTGCGGTGGGACTCCGGCTGTGATTGACAGCTGAGTCCCACCCGCGATCTCCTGCGCTGCCCGCGGCAGAGCAGGAGATCGCTTGGACGTATGCATACGTCCATTTGCGCGAACGTGTAATTCGCCTGGACGTATGCATACGTCCAATAGCGGGAAGGGGTTAAGCTCAGAAATGTTTTATTTATACAGTTATCACTTGTCTGCGCACTAGTAACCATGGAATATTTTGTGAGATGTTTCCACCAGAATTTTCTTGGATGTAAATGTTGGCGCAAAAATCGACAATTTTGGCACAAAAAGAAAAAAAAAGTGGTGCAAAAATGAATTTTTACAAATTTTCAAAGCAGCAAAAGAGACCTTTGAAAATGTGAGGAGAAAAAAAAAAAGGTGTGAATAATATCGTCGGAACAGAAATTACAGGAGTTTTTGAGAATCTCCCCCAGAATGTCTGGGTTTAAAAAATATGTAATTTTGCTGAACAATCTGTCCACTTACCTCTATATCTGAGTTTACCAACCAGAATGCCTCCAAGTGTTGCAAAACTTGGCATGCTGGGAGTTGTAGTTTTGCAAAAGCTGGAGGCACCCTGGTAGCAGAAATTAGTGTGTGACATGGGTATGCAGCAGAGCTGAATGTGTGATTATATATAAACATGACCACACACACACTTATCTCTGCTACATACACCTGATCACACTCAGCTCTGCTACATACACACATAACACACTCCCCTCTACTACATATACACATAACACACTCCCCTCTACTACATATACACATAACACACTCCCCTCTACTACATATACACATAACACACTCACCTCTGCTACATATACACATAACACACTCACCTCTGCTACATATACACATAACACACTCCCCTCTACTACATATACACATAACACACTCACCTCTGCTACATATACACATAACACACTCACCTCTGCTACATACACACATAACACACTCACCTCTGCTACATATACACATAACATACTCACCTCTGCTACATATACACATAACATACTCACCTCTGCTACATATACACATAACATACTCACCTCTGCTACATACACACATAACACACTCACCTCTGCTACATACACACATAACACACTCACCTCTGCTACATATACACATAACACACTCACCTCTGCTACATACACACATAACACACTCACCTCTGCTACATACACACATAACACACTCACCTCTGCTACATATACACATAACACACTCACCTCTGCTACATATACACATAACACACTCACCTCTGCTATATATACACATAACACACTCACCCCTGCTACATACACACATAACACACTCACCTCTGCTACATATACACATAACACACTCACCTCTGCTATATATACACATAACACACTCACCCCTGCTACATACACACATAACACACTCACCTCTGCTACATACACACATAACACACTCACCTCTGCTATATATACACATAACACACTCACCTCTGCTATATATACACATAACACACTCCCCTCTGCTACATATACACATAACACACTCACCTCTGCTACATATACACATAACACACTCCCTTCTGCTACATATACACATAACACACTCACCTCTGCTATATATACACATAACACACTCACCTCTGCTACATATACACATAACACACTCACCTCTGCTACATATACACATAACACACTCACCTCTGCTACATATACACATAACACACTCCCTTCTGCTACATATACACATAACACACTCCCTTCAGCTACATATACACATAACACACTCACCTCTGCTACATATACACATAACACACTCACCTCTGCTACATATACACATAACACACTCACCTCTGCTATATATACACATAACACACTCACCTCTGCTACATACACACACACACACATATACATAGACCTAACAGCTGTACTTCCTTCTCCCCCTGCACATTACAGTGGTATATTCTTAGCTGTGGTCACCATGGTTACATTACACAGGTGCATTCTCCTGCTCTCATGAAGAAGAGCGGGGAGTTTGAATTTTACAGTGTGAAGTCTGATCTGTGCCAGGAAGTATTTCACCCGCACTATAACCCGGTGTATTATCGGGTGTATGGGGTTATACTGCGGGTGAACGTGTGATCACAAGTGACCATAAACATTACATTGTTGTTAATGGAAAGATTTTAAGTGTCACAGAGATAATCTGACTGGCAGCAGAAGCAGAGCCATCTCCGCAATCCGCTCTGAAAAATGACATTGATGATTTAGAGCATCTCGCTAAGTGCAGTCCAAGACGGCTTATATTTGCGTTAAAAAAAAAAGGTACTTGTGGAAAATTTTTGGGTGTAAAGGAAAAGTACCCAGTTAATAACTCCGTGCGTACTATAGATGTCACTCCAAGGTACCCCATATCCCGACATCAGGAGGAAATGCTCTATCAGAATGAACGCAAAAAAAAGACGCAAAAAACAGCTTGCGCAAAATTTTGCGCAAGAATTTACACACAAAAACGGTGTCAATTCTTTGATACATGTCCTCCAATACGTATACCCACAGAAAAGCTGACAAGACTACATGCTATGAAGCTATTCAAATGCATACACAGCGACCGTACCAGATGTATGGTACTAATGAGAAGAAAACGTGTGTGCCCCAATGCTACAAACATGTATGCACTACCACACTATAATATACACGAACATAAACGTACTGTCAACACCATACCGTAAGAAACTACAAGAAATAACACCTTATGACTGCTAAAACGGTTATGCCACATGTCTATAACACCTATAAAAAACCAAATATACTGCAATTAACAACTACAACACAAAATTTGCCACATGGAATATTAACCGTATGAACCGTATGTGTTTCTTTGAAACGTATGTACTGGAAACAAACCTATGACCGTACCCTCAGCATATAATACTGAGCGCCTGTACTGTATACAACACTATACCGGCAAATACCATGATAGTATGAACTATATGCTAAGCTGCAACCATACCCGCTGCACAATCCATTACGAGTACATGTACCGTACAAAAGCCAAGACTGTACCTACTGCACATGATACGGAAATGAATGTACTTTAAGCGCTATAACTATCTGCGCAGTATATGATATTGAACGTGATGTTGCACCCCACCCCACGAAAATGACGTCACTGAAAATGTGCCACCGATACCCGCATTTTAAAAAATTATGTTAAAGTCTATATATCTTCCTGGCTAGAACTGCCGGAAGCAGGCCCCACAATTGATAATTAACATATATATATATATATATATATATATATATATATATATATTTGTAGTCGGTGCTCAATCGTATAGCAAGCCTAACTAACTGAACCTCTTACTAAACTCCTGTTCCCTACTATCCTGTAACCTATCTGAGTTATGCCATATACTGCCGCGTAGGAGTACACCTGATAAATAGAGGGCAAAACTCATAATGAGAACAAAGCGCTATTAAATCGTGCAACAACCCCGTGACCAATCACTGAAATGCATCGTGCGTTACCGACTATGGAATGGAGGTATAGCGCCTATTTCCTAACCACTTATGCTGGCACACCATGATGTGACGCCGGTGCTGCAGGCCTAATGCTAAGGGAATGATTGGATATAATGGACGGATTGCTATGAAGAATTAACAAGAATACGAACATGTCTTAGGGGGGATTGAACTGGCACTGGTAGAGAAGGATCTGGGTGTACTTGTAGATCACAGACTACAGAATAGCATGCAATGTCAGGCTGCTGCTTCCAAAGCCAGCAGGATATTGTCATGTATAAAAAGAGGCATGGACTCGAGGGACAGGGACATAATACTCCCCCTTTATAAAGCATTGGTACAGCCTCACCTGGAATATGCTGTTCAGTTTTGGTCGCCTGTTCATAAAAGGGACACTGCAGAGTTGGAAAGGGTGCAGAGACGCACGACTAAACTAATATGGGGCATGGGACATCTTAGCTATGAGGAGCGATTAAAGGAGTTACAATTGTTTAGTCTTGAGAAGAGACGTTTAAGGGGGGATATGATAAACGTATATAAGTATATAAATGGCCCATACAAAAAATATGGAGAAAAACTGTTCCAGGTTAAACCCCCCCAAAGGACGAGGGGGCACTCCCTCCGTCTGTAGAAGAAAAGGTTTAGTCTAAAGGGGCGACACGCCTTCTTTACCGTGAGGACTGTGAATTTATGGAACGGTCTACCTCAGGAACTGGTCACAGCAGGAACAATTAACAGCTTTAAAACAGGGTTAGATATATTCCTGGAACAAAATAACATTAATGCTTATGCAGAATTATAAAACTACATCCCTTCCCCTTATCCCCTTACACCCTTCCCTTCAATTCCCTGGTTGGACTTGATGGACGTATGTCTTTTTTCAACCATACTAACAATGTAACTATGTAACTATGCTTGACAAACAACTTGCAGTGAGTGCCGCCCCCTGAACAATGGCATCTGCTTACCCCATTGGACCCTTGACATGCGGAAGCGAAGATTGCAATACTCAGCTGAGCATCACTCGTGGGACTTGAGAAAATGCCGTATGATGATAACCTGACAATAACATTCATCTGCTATATATTTTCAATAAGTAATTATTTACATCCCTGTAAAGTTATTGTAACTACGGCCATGCACCTGCATGTAATTCCTCTAAACCTTAGGAAACCATGACAACTGAAAGACAGCGCGTTAAGCTGTCCTGATGTCCCAATGGGGAATTACCTAGACGTCAGCTAGCCCACTAACTAAGCCAGCTGCCAGGGCTGACGGCTAGAGCGGCTGGATTCAAAGAAGGGTGGCAAAACTCAATAAATACAAGTAAGAACAAAATGCACTTGAGACATCCTCTGAGTGTCTGTCATAAACACAGTGTAGGTATTCCAGACTGCGTGTTAGAAGATCTCTGTGGCTGTGGACGTGAAAAAGTCTCAACAGGGAACAACCCTATGCCCGTATGCACAACTCCAAGTGCTACCAACGTGCCTACGCAAATGACCTGACGTGACAGGCCGAAAATAAATGGCAATCAACAATGAAAAAATAAAGCTATATCCCTGTGCATGACCCAACGGGTGAATAACATGACGTATATAATGACACTGTCGCCAACCTGAAGTCGTGTCAGGTTGTATCCATACTGACATGTAGACGTGACTGGTCCAGCCGAACTTAAAGCCTGAACCAAAGTATGTGACTAACCTGAAGCCAAGATAAGGCGTAACCATACTTAGCCTGTCGACTAGGCAAATAACCAACCGGAGCCCCAGATATATATACGTATGCGCAGCTAAAAAGGACGACCCACCAAATTATCCATTGCATTAAGCGCTAATATGTAATACAACACATGAATTTAAATATCCGATGTCTGTCGCACTGTACAATAACTACACCTATGTGTTGTGTTATTATTGTTCTGAAATGTGTCAGTAACAACAATTATGCAAAATATCTCCCTGCAGACGTGGCAGGTATAATGGGTATGCACCGCCTATGTGTCATGTTATCGTTGTTCTGAAGACGTGTCAGTAACAACAATTACGCAATGTACCCCCCCCCCCTGCAGATGTGGCAGGTATAACGGGTATACACCACCTATGTGTCGTGAGGCTGTTGCTAAGGAAACGTGTCAGTAATACCTACTGAGTCCCATCCCCTGCTGACATGGTAGATATGAGGCCCCGACCGCAACAGCTGTATAAACACTAAAGTGAGGAACGCATGTGCCCCAATGCTATGCAACTATATGCACTGCAGACACTACAATGCACCTACAAAAGTGCATCGATAAACACTATAACGTGTGAACTACATGAACTAATCATTATCATGAAACCCTGAGCGTATAGACTGAATGAACTGTGTGTGCGTATATACAAACGAACTATATGAACAAATGCTCACTGTAAATGCTACCATGGCAATAAACACTTCTCCATAGTATCAAAGTAACAAGCGGATATAACATGTAACAGCACCAGCGGATCTGTGAGTGTACGTATGTGAGAGTGTTACGTACAGTATACTTCCTACAAGCGTATGAATGACATGAAACCTGCAAGCGTGTGTGCAGTATAAGTACTACCAGCAAGTGTACAGCATAAACACTCTGAGCGAATGTACAGTATGAACCTGCGGGCATGTGTACCGCATAAATACTACGAGCGAGTATACTGCGCAAGCCCCTACGAGCGTGTATACTGTATAAACCCTACGAGCGTGTGTAAAGTATGAATACTATCAGCGAGTGTACCGTATGAACCCTGAGCATATGTGCAATATGAATCCTTCGAGCATGTGTACAGCATGAACACTACCAGCGAGTGTACCGTATAAACCCTCTGAGCATATGTACAATGTAAATCCTATGAGTGTGTATACTGTAAAACCTGTGAACGTGTGAACAGTATAAATCCTGCGAGCGTGAGTACAGTACAAATCCCACGAGCGTGCGTACAGTATAAACCCTGCGATCGTGTGTACAGTATATATCCTGTGAGTGTGAGGACAATATACACGTACCCTTGAGTGACCCTTCAACTACCATGGACCAACCTTACTGACGAAGTGTTTGTCACGGAGGATCGGTTAAAGCCTAAATGGGGACCGTAGCACTTAAGGAAAATAATTTATCTAAATTTCACATAAACACCATTTTTATTCTTTTTTTTAATTTTTTTTATTTTTTTTAATGCTCTGCATAATTGTATCTGTACACGGGTGGCAGAAGGATGCTAGGCATAACACACACCCAATACGTAGAAACGCTAAAGCTGAACCTACCTAAAACACCCTGGCACGAATAATTAAGTACGTGTATGATGTGCTCGATCATCTGATACTTCGAAGAAACCCTCCCCTTTTTTTTTTTTTTTTTTTATACCTGTAAAGAGAACACATTTCACAAAACTTTCATAACATAGCCATGCATGCGCTGCATGTATGTAACAAAGCTCCTGCAGCCAGGAGGCGTGCTGGCATATAATTAACCCTTACTTGTAATGTGAAGAGCAGAGCAGCCAGAAAACGCGCTGGCATATGATTGACCCCTTAGTTTAATGTACAGAACGGAGCAGCCAGAAAACGTGCTGGCATAAGATTAACCCCTACTTGTCACGTGCCGAGTGGAACGGTCAGAGAGCGTGCTGGCATATAATTAATCCCTACTGTAATATGCAGAGTGGAGCAGTCAGAGCGTGCCGGCATATAATTAACCCCTATTGTAAAACGCAGAGTGAAGTGGCCAGAGAACATGCTGGCATGTAATTAACCCCTACCGTAATATGCAGAGCGAGGCAGCCAAAGAACGTGCCGGCATATAATTAACCCCTACTGTAATATGCAGAGCAGCTAAAGAACGTGCTGGCATATAATTAACCCCTACTGTAACATGCAGAGCAGCTAGAGAACGTGCTGGCATATATACAGTATAAAGTTACGGGCGTATAACCAATATAAAGCTATGGGCGTATAACCAGAATAAAAGCTACGGGCGTATGAACAATATAAATGCTACGGGCGTATGTATAGTATGAAAACTACGGGCGTATGTACGGTATAAAAGCTACGGGCGTATGTACAGAATAAAAGCTACGGGCGTATGTACAGTATAAAAGCTACGAGCGTGTGTACAGTGTAAATGCTACGGGCATGAATACGGTTTAAAAGCCACGGGCATAAGTATGGTATGAAGCTACGGGCATATGTACAGTATAAATGCTACGTGCATGTGTACAGTATAAAAGCTACAGGCATAAGTATAGTATGCAGCTACGGGCATATGTACAGTATAAAAGCTACGGGCGTATGTACGGTATAAATGCTACGGGCATGTGTACAGTATAAAAGCTACGGGCATGAGTATAGTATGAAGCTACGGGCTTATGTACGGTATAAATGCTACGGGCGTATGTACAGTATAAATGGTATGGGCGTATGTACAGCATGAATGCTACAGGCGTAAGTACAGTATAAATGCTACGGGCGTATGTACAGTATAAATGCTACAGGCGTATGTACAGTATAAATGGTACAGGCGTATGTACAGTATGAATGCTATGGGCGTATGAACAGTATGAATGCTACGGGCGTATGAAGAGTATAAATGCTACGGGCGTATGAACAGTATAAATGCTACGGGCGTATGTACAGTATAAATGCTATGGGCGTATGTAGAGTATAAATGCTACAAGTGTATGTGCGGCATACACAAGTGTATGTGCGACAGAATAAACACTACGGGCGTATGTATGGAATAAATGCTACGGGCGTATGTACGGTGTAAAATGGTACGGGCGTATGTACAGCATAAATGCTGCAGGCATAGGAACCGTAATAAGCTATTAATGTATATGGTGTAATTGCTACCCACGTATGCACAGGATGAATAATATGGGTGCATGTACGGCACTACCAGCGTCCATGCAGCACCGGTACTACAAACGCATGCACAGCACGAACGCTACCAATGCACGTAGCAATAACCCATGACACGCCCTTGCTCTCAGCCTTAAGAGCATAAACATGAAATATGACTTTTTTTTTTTTTTTATCAGCCTAGAAACTGGGGGAGCCCCCCGGTGCTCAGCAACATCCTTACAAAAGCTCACACAGGAGATAGCAAAAGAAAAACCGTGCTTATGTGAACCCCCTACCTCATAGAACCGTGGGGGTGCGAGGTCTCACAGGAGACAACCCCAGAATAACATGCAGCGTGAACCTTCGATAGACCCACTGCGGGAATGGGCCCGGACTATCTGCTAACCAATCCTGACCGAAAACGCGGAACCCCCGTCTGTGTTCCTTTACTGGTCCCAGGTGTGCGGGTAATCTCTGCAAAATACTTGTTCAACCAGCACACGAGGACGCTGGTCCCTGAAAAGTGAAACCGGGGGCCAGGTCTGGCCGCAGGTCCCCTCCGATCAGCGGCTTACCTCCGGTGATCGGGCTGCGATGGAACACCGCTCCCCGGCCAGCCCCCAGCCACTTACCCGAACGCCGCTCTGCAAAGACTTCCTGTCAGCTGACACCCCGCTTCAGCTGATCCATGTCACGTGAAGGACCTGCACCTCTGGTCCCACGGCTCCCGCAACCTATTCACCAGCTAAGGGGGGGGGGGGCGAGATGCCTCTGTGCCGTTTGCGGGAGCCGGGAGGACCAGCCACATCCTCACACGCTGGAGACGCCGTTTCCTGTACCGACTTCCTGTCAGCTGAACAGGTACTGTCGCGGGTTCTTATAGCGAAAACCCGCCCCTCCCACAAATACAGGCTTAATAAGTTATATAATATTTAAATAAATTAGCCTTAACACATATATATATATATATATATATATATATATATATATATATATATATATATATTGTGGCAGTGTGGCAAAGAAAGGGTGTATTTCCTTGGCTCACCCTGCAGAAGCTCTCACCTGCTTCTTAAGTAATGAGGTAGGAGGGAAGGGAGGTGTACATGAGATGGAGACTCAGTCTAATGGGGGCTCTTCCTAGGAGACAGCATGTGGGCTGTAGGGGAGAGACAGAGCCTGCTGAGGAGTACACAGCCCGAGCTATGAGTGGCTCAAAGAGAGTGACATGAATTGTGAGTAGAAGGTTGCAGGGGACATATGTTTAACCGACTGAGGGAAGCTCAGCGGTTGTTAGTCAGGACAAGCTGATCTGTTTAGTCAGTGACCAGACGGTCTAGGATTTGGTTTTGTTCCTGCTTTTTGTTTATTTCTTTCCCTGCAACCTGTCTAATAAAACTGGCAAGGTGCCAGATTTGCATTACAAACGTTTGTTTGCTGGTTTATTGAGAAGAAAGGCATCCTGTGGCATAGTCTAGGATGATCCCAGAGCTAATCCCCAAGACGGGTCATCACAATATATATATATATATATATATATATATATATATACCAATTTTAACTCACCACCATAATGCACACACATTATTTATAATATGTTTATTATATATATACTTTTTTTTATTTGTTTCTACCTGAAAACTTGACACTGCATCAATATCTGACACTTTAATCCAAAGAACTCCCCTACCCATATAATCTCTAACTATAGAATCCACAACCATCGCCCTTTTTTTTTCTTTATGTAAAGCAAATGATTGACAGTACACGTGCGTAGGCAGAGAATTTGGCACCTGGGGCGGACCCTTTGTTTGGCACACCAAACCCTCCCTCCCCTTAATTACACCCCTTCCCCTTAATTACACCCCTTCCCTTCACATATAATTATTTACTTACATTTTGATGAAGCCTTCGTCCAACTGCTGGTGATGGATCCTTCCGCTCCTTTAAAAGATCTGTGAAGGCGGCGTCAGCGTCGTGATGTCACGTTGTGCACCGCCGGAACACTCCTCCGCATGCTGCTCTGACTTCCCCACATTAGGAAGCGCAGTTTCCCCACATTAGGTTGCATAGTTTTCCACATTAGGTAGCATAGACTCCCCACATTAGAAAGCACTGTCTCCCCACATTAGGAAGCATAGATTCCCCACATTATTAGGGAAGCGCAGTTTCCCCACATTAGGAAGCATAGTCGCCCCCCCCCCACCCGACAAGCACACACACAGACAGACACAGATACACACACATAGACAGACACACACAGACAGACACACACACATAGACAGACAAACAGACACACACACACGATCCCCGGAACCCCAGCGAAGCCGCTGAACCCAGTAAGTTCCCGGCAAACATTTGATATGCGCATATAGATACAAGCATGAGCCCAACAAACCACACAGCCGCCCCGGGACCCTCGTAATGCTGCTCGGCAGCGCTGTAGACCCCCATCCCCGGCCCACCGTGACATGAAAGGGGCATAAGAAACATAAGCAAATACGTATCGCATCGCCGGACACCGGCACTTACCACCCATGGACCAGATTTTAATCCGAAACCTCTGCCACCGACACTGATAGAGGGGACGTATGGGCTAACCGCGGTGCCCAGTAAATTGAAACAGCCGCCAAACGCACCTGAGTGACGGGGGGGGGCATGCGTTAAATATGCAACGCCTCTCCTACAAATATACACGCACCTGTGTGATGGGGGGGGGCGTGCGTTGAATATTCAACGCCCCTCCCACAAATAGGCTTATCACATAAATGGTGGACAAATTAAACTTTGGGAACTGCTTGTTCTTGTCAGTGGATCGCGCAAACCTAACAGCATCCTCAGTACGATGATGCACCTCCTCCTCCTCTTGAAGTCTGTCAACTGTCTAGCGGTCACTCTTCAAAAGCTATACTACGCAAAAGTAATGTCTGAAAGCTTTTTTTATAGGGCAGTGAAAAAAATGCATTTTATGTTTTTTTCCCTCAATGACTATGGGGGAGATTTAGCAAAACCTGTACAGAGGAAAGGTTGCTGAGTTGCCCATAGCAACCAATCAGATTGCTTCTTTCATTAACAAAGCCTCAGCAAAATGAAAGAAGCGATCTGATTGGTTGCTATGGGCAACTCAGCAACTTTTTATTTGAACAGGTTTTGATAAATCTCCCCCTATATTCTCTACTCCTGTTCTCCTTATATCATGGGAATCCTGAAGTTAAAACTCCCTTCCCCCTTGCTCCCTCATTTTTCTTTTTTATATAACCTTGCTTCTCTGCCTGTTTGCCAAGCCTCTTCAGGCTGAAACCAGTTGATAAAATTGTAAGAAAAATATAACTAAAAAAAGGAATACATAAGCATACATTGATAAATGTCCCCCTATATCGATGATTGCACCATCCCTTGAAGCCTGTTCACATGCACATATAATGTCCAATATCAGTATCCCCCACTGCAGGGATTAGATGTTAAAGGGGTACTCCGGTGAAAAACTTTTTCTTTTTTTTAAATCAACTGGTGCCAGAAAGTTAAACAGATTTGTAAATTACTTCTATAAAAAAAATCTTAATCCTTCCTGTACTTATTAGCTGCTGAATACTACAGCGGTAATTCTTTTCTTTTTGAAACACAGAGCTGTCTGCTGACATCATGAGCACAGTGCTCTCTGCTGACATCTGTGCATTTTAGGAACTGTCCAGAACAGCATATGTTTGCTATGGGGATTTCCTTTTACTCTGGACAGTTCCTAAAATGGACAGAGATGTCAGCAGACAGCTGTGCTCGTGATGTCAGCAGACAGCTCTGTGTTTCAAACGGAAAATAATTTCCACTGTAGTATTCAGCAGCTAATAAGTACAGGAATGATTAATATTTTTTAATAGAAGTAATTTACAAATCTATTTAACTTTCTGGCACCAGTTGATTTAAAAAAAAGTTTTTCACCTGAGTACCCCTTTAAAGTGCTCGAAATCGTTTATCACATGTATCCCATTTAACCCCTTAAGGACGCAGCTCATTTTCACCTTAATGACGCAGCCCTTTTTTGCAATTCTGACCACTGTCACTTTATGCATTAATAACTCTAAGATGCTTTTACCGATTATTCTGATTTTGAGATTTTCAGTTTTTTCGTGACATATTCTACTTTATTTTGGTGGTAAATTTTCGTCGTTACTTGCATCCTTTGAAAAATCCCCAAATGTCATGAAAATTTAGCATTTTTCTAACTTTGAAACTCTCTGCTTGTAAGGAAAATGGATATTCCAAATAAATTATATATTGATTCACAAATACAATATGTCCACTTTATGTTGGCATCATAAAATGGACATATTTTTACTTTTTGAAAAAATTAGAGGGCTTGAAAGTATAGCAGCAATTTTCAAAATGTTTATGAAAATTGCAAAATCTGAAGGGACAGATGTTACAGAACTGCAACTCCCAGCATGCCTGAGCAGTCTAGGCATGCTGAGAGTTGTAGTTTGGCAACATCTGGAGGGCCACCGTTTGGGCACCACTGTAATTGTGGTCTCCAAACTGTGACCCTCCAGATGTTGCAAAACTACAACTCCTAGCATGCCCAGACAGCCTTTTGCTGTCTGGGCGTGCTGGGAGTTGCAGTTTGGCAACCACTAGAAGGGTAGCAGTTACGTGCATTTTCTCTTGCATGTGACCTCTGGAAGGTTCCTAAAATGGACAGAGGTGTCAGCAGAGAGCACTGTGGTCAGGCAGAAAGGAAATTCAAAAAGGAAAGAACTTCCTGTGCAAAATATAACAGCTGATAAGTACAGGAAGGCTTAAGATTTTTCAATAGAAGTAATTCACAAATCTGTTTAACTTTCTGGCACCAATTGATTTAAAAAATGTTTTCCAGAGGAGTACTTCTTTAAGTATGAAGTCCATTTTGACCTTAACCCCTTAAGGACACATGATGTACTGGTACGTCATGAGTCTGCTCACGATCTATAGCGCGGGGCCCCGAGTCATAGCGGGTCGGGCCCGGCCTCTAACAATGGCTGGGACCCGTGGCTGTTCATTTTCAAGATATTCACTCTTCCCAGCCAAGAAAAGTCCATACGTTCCCATCTGGACAAGTCTGTTCTTAGGACACTCAAGAGAGGAGGAAAGTTTAGTCTATAAGTATCCGCTAGGTTCCAAGGGACCTGTATACCCAGGTATATTAGAGAGCAAGCCTGCCTTTTAAACATATAGGATGCACACAGTTGGGTGAGTAAGGTAGAGGGAAGATTGACGTTGAGGGCCTTGCATTTAGAGGGGGTTTAATTTGTAATTGCTGTGGGTCTAGAATTGTCGCAGGGTCAGTAGCAAGGAGGGGAGAGAGATGAGTGGGGAGGACAGGTATAGCAAGAGGTCGTTGGCAAAAGCCAAACATTTGTAATGGAATGGCAATGCGTGGAGGCCTCCAATATCCGGGTTTTGGCAAATGGCAACCAATAAATGCTCCCTATAGAGGAGTGGAAAAAGAGGGCATCCCTGCCGCATTCCATTACAGATGTTAAAGGGGGTGGAAAGATGGCCATTAATCCAAAGTTGAGCCTAGGGTCAGGTATATAGGGCCATTATTTGGGATAGCATTATCCGACCAATGCCAATTTGAGATAAAGTGGCTGACAAGAAGTCCTAATCCATCCGGACAAAAGCCTTCTCGGCGTCTAATGACAGAAGAAAAAGCGGGATGTTGCGTTTCTGAGTAATGGATGACTGAGAATGTTCGTAGAGTATTGTCTCTCGCCTCCCTGCCTCGTACAAAACATACTTGTTCTGGATAGATTAGAGAAGTCATGTGGGCCGATAATTTGTTGGCTATCAGTTTTGCAGACAATTTTGAATTGGTATTAATAAGGGAAATGGGCCGATAGCTGGGGCATAATAAAGGATCTTTACCATCTTTAGGGATAAAAGTTTTATAAAGGCTCTGAGGAAGGAGGGGGATGGGGGGGAATATACTGAGATGTTATTGAAAGCGTCAAGCAAAGGAGTGGAGAGTTCCGGCCGAAGGGATTTGTAAAACTTGGCTGTATAGCCATCCGGTCCGGGGCTCCTTCCGGCAGGAAGCGAGGAGATAGCCATCTCCAGCTCCTCAGTCGTAAACGGACTTACCAATTCCTGATACGTGGGCGCATCCAGACAGGGGAGGGCCATGTCCGCAATGTATTGGGTCAACGAAGGGCTGTCAGGGCCCGACTGAATAAGGCCAGCAAGTTTAGGGAGGTTATAGAGGTCTGTATAATACGTGGAAAGGCCTCCAAAATATCGGGAGTCGGAGCAAATTGGACCCGTTTGCAGTTTGATCGAGGATATGAACAGGGAGGATCTTTTTTCTCTAAGGGCGTGTGCTAGGAGTCTACCTGGTTTGTTGCCCCTTTCGTAGAACAAGCGACCGGTCAACTGCTTATAATAACACTGCTTCGAGGACATCAAAGCAAGTAACTCACTATGGACTCGGATAAGTTCACGGAAAACACCGTCCTGTTGGGAGCGTTTGTGTTGCATCTCCAAAGAAAACAGTTGACTATGGAGAGCTGCCATCTTCACCGATGCCTCCCTCTTCAACCGTGCCCCATGTTTCATAAGGACTCATTTCAGGGTCTCCCATTTAGTCATAGAGGAGGAGGTATCGGAGGCGTGATCTGATTGGAAGCCAGATATTAAGTCTTTCAGTTCCTGAACGCAAAGTGGGTCATGAAGGAGAGACTCATTTAACTTCCACATAGAGTGAGGCTTGGTCAGTGAGGGAAGCATCAGCGAGCAGCAGACCGGGGCATGGTCAGATAGTGTAATTACACCAATGTCAGTAGAGGTGATAGAGGGTAGGAAGAGATGTGGACAGAAAATGTAGTCGATACGACTATACATTTGCCTCGGGAAGGAGTAGAACGTGTAGTCCCTGTCCTGAGGGCGTAGGGCACGCCAGACGTCGCTAAGTTGCATTGAGTGTGTTTCCTTCTCAGGGCCTAGAGTATTGAATGGGACACTGCGGAAGTACCGGTCGACGTGTCCACTTGGAGGAAGAGAGGTAAGTTAAGGTAACTCCAAAGGACAATCGGTCCCATGGCGAAGACTGAGAGAACATTCAAGGTCCTGAGAAGGAAGGGTACCTGATTGTGGTTAGGAGCATAGACTGTTGCCACTGAGTTTTTGGGTTGATATTTCACAATTTGCAAAAATATATTGAGCCTGGTAAGGATATATGAAAGGCCAGAGAAACCCCCTTTGATTGGAAGTCAGGGTTAGTGCTGTGTAACCAAGTTGGGTAGTATTTGGCAGGTATATGGGGTATGTGGCCCTCCTATAAATGTGTTTCTTGGAGTGATAGTATATGTACCCTTTGTTTGTGGAAGGTAAAAAGAGTTTGGGCACGTTTTTCGGGCGTGTTGAACCCTTTGACATTAAGGGTGGCTATTTTTATTTCAGCTGCCATGATGGGGGGGAAGTTTCAGTGTTATTCACTCACCGCAGGTTTTGCAGAGGTCCAGGGCATCCATTCCACCAGGCATGGAAGTAAAGCAGTCTAGGTTCCTGTAAGAGAGGAGAGAAAAAGAAAAGGTAAGAAAAACAAATAGAGGGGAGTACAGAGGAGTAAGCAACCATAAGGGAATGGGTGCGAGGGGACTATAAGAGGAGGCCATAAGGGCCAGCAGGAGGATTGGTACCAGCCCAATCATTATACTAATGTGGGTAAACGTGGTAGGGAAACCCAGGATGAGAGCACCAGAGGTACAAATGTACACCTATAGGGGGGTTCGGGAGAACCGTGGCTATGAAAATGGCAATGTAGTGTCCTGCGAAACAGTCGCAGGAGCAGTGCAATAACAATAATAATATAAGATTAATACTGGAGCAATGAATGCAGTTCAAACAAATAAGAACAGTGACTAGCATGGGAGGCATGGAAAAGTAAACTGGTACAGTATGACAGGGGCATGAGTGTCAATATACTGGTAGGAGGACACAGTCATCACAGTGTATGAACCAAGGGAGGCGGGAGAAGGTGGGGGGTGGGGGGAGGGAGGGGAAGGGGGAGAAACAATGTAGTAAAAATACAAAACCATTTTTCAACATAGCAGTTTTCAAGATTTCTCTTGGGTGTCACGAAGACGTTGGGGGGCGCGTGGAACGGATGTAAAAATTGTACAGGAACAGTCCACTGGAACGTGCAGAAATAGGGTCCTCAGAGGACTCTAATGGGCAGGCCTACATCAAGAAAAGTCAATTTTCTAAGTTGAAGAGGCAAAAGTAAACAGAACAGTTCAGGCCTTGCGTTCATGTGTGGAGAAAGAATCTGTAGCGGTCGCCACATCCTGTTTCCCAAGTAGCATGATGTGTTGATGCGGTGTCATCCCCGGTGGAGGTGGAGCCAGGGTGAATAAGCTCCTTGTGAATGAGAAGGGGAATCCCCATCTATAGGTGATCAGGGCATTTTGTAGGACGTTGAGAAGAGGTTTGAGGGTCGCTCTCAGTTTTAGTGTATGTAGGGAAAGATCAGGGTACAATTGTACAGATTTGCCATTGTAAGTAAGGATGTTTTAAAGTCCTAACTTTACTCATGATTTTGTCCTTTTGAAGAAAGTAATGGACTCTACAGATAACGTCCTGTGGTTTTGCAGGATCGCTGAGCCCTGTCCAGTTCTATAGGAGAATCAGGCGGCTTCTGGAGAACTTCATTAAACAACCTCTGTAGGGGGTTGGTGAGGTTCTGTGGAGGGACAGATTCAGGAAGGCCTTTGATCCTAATGTTATTCCTCCTATTTCTGTTTTTGAGGTCATCAAGGTATTCCACTTTGGCTTAAGGTCCTGTTTCCAGGCCATCTTGAGGTCTGAGGCCAGGACCTGCATATCTGACTTGGTTGGCATCAAGGCCAGGAGGGCTTGCAGTTCAGGTAAATTTTGTAAAGTTGTAGCAGCTGCCTCAGGAGTCAGCAGGTAAGGGCCTTGACTAGAGGCAGTAGAGCCTCGGGAACGGTCTGGAATATATAGTCTGTGAGGTGGGCGCCTCGTTTCAGTAACGGTGTCATCAGAGGAAGAGCAGTCAGAGCATGTGGCGTATAATGGAGGTGTCTTAATCGGTGTTTTGAAAGCAGTCTTCTTGGCTGGAGGACTAGCACCCCATTAATCTGGGGTGTCACGTTCAGCAGCAGAATCGTTTGGGTCCCCGTCTGAGTTGGAGTCCATGGCAGTCGCCCAGTCAGTAACATCTTGAGCTGGGGGGCCAGGTACTGGTTGTTGGGGTGCAGAATAAGCACCATATGCGGAGGCCAGCATGGGCTGGGAGTCAGTGGCAGGTGAGAGATAAGTGCAGGCAAGGCAGTCACGAAGCCTCTTTTCCTGAGGAGGGTGGTCAGTGACAGTGGTGTAAGAGGACGCCATGGACAATGTGGCACTAGGCTGAGACATCATATGAAAGGTAGGTGGTGCAGGATTAGTATGGGCACTCGCAGGTGGCGGTTTTGTAGTGCAGGGCTGGAGCCCTGCTGACTGTGGGCTGTTGGTCTGGAGGCCTGAGAAGAGGAGCTGGGAGCAGTTATAATGGCATAATGGAGTGCTGAAACACTGTCTGAGAGGGGTGCAGAGGGGCCTCTACTCCCTGGTATAGGCAGAGAAGACAGGGAGGAGGCCGCGCCCTGTCGTACTTGTCAGCGGTCCCAGCATGGTCTCCGTCTGCCATTGTAGGTGGACGTTGAGGTGGCAGTCCTCTCTGTCCTGGGGTCTCTGCAGCTGGCGGTGAGGAGAGACTGAGCGGTGCCGTGCGGGTAAGTGAGATGCTCAGGTCCCCTTCTGTGGCCGGAGCTGGGGGATCGAGATACAGGGTTGGCAGTGCTTCCGTAGTGGCTGCAGGCAGCAATGGCGGCGGAAGCAGAGGATGCCAGGTCCGGGAGCTTGCTGTGGCCAAAAATAGGTTGCAATGGTGCCAGAAGTTGCTCCGGGGCCAATTTTTTGTATATGCCCCTGTTCCTGCCTCCCATAGCAGGGTCTAGTGCACTTGAAACCGGCGGCCCTAACAGAGCTCCTAAGCTGTGCTGCTCAATCTCAGCGCACCAAGCCACGCCCCCTGTGGGTGTTTTTTTATTTTGTGTTTATGTCATAATCGCTGCAACCCCTGTGCAAATCACCAATTTAGGCCTTAAATGTTTAAACATTTGCACTCTCACTCCTGAGCCCTGTTATGCACTTGCAGAGCACTTTAGCACTTGCAGAGCACTTGCAGCCCACATATGGGGTATTTCTTTACTCAGTAGAAATTCTGTTACAAATTTTGGGGTGTCTTTTCCTCCTTTTACCTCTTGTGAAAATGAAAAGTATGGGGCAATTCTAGCATGTTAGTATAAAATATTTTTATCTTTTACACTAACATACTGGTGTAGCCCCTAACTTTACCTTCTCATTAGAGGTTAAAAGAGAAAAAGCCCCCCCACAATTTTTCCTGAGTACGGAAATACCCCATATATGGCACCAAACTGTTGCCTTGAAATACGTCATGGCTCCAGAGTGAGAGAGGGACATGCAAAATTTTTGCCCTAAATTAGGGATTTGCATAGGGGCGAACCCGGAAGCAAACATAACGTTTGCCTCTTCCCCAAAAAATACCTTACAGCAGTATTTCCCAAACAGGGTGCTCCCAGCTGTTGCAAAACTGCTAGCATGCCTGGACAGTCAATGGCTCTGTTTAAGAAACAGTGCCATTCGACCTGTTTTGAATTTTTATGGGGGGGTGAGGCAACAGTGTAAGGGTGTGTGTGTGTATATATATATATATATATATATATATATATATATATATATATATATAGTGTTTTACTTTTTATTTTGTGTAGTGTAGTGTAGTGATTTTAGGGTAACCTAAGCTCCAGCCATTGCAAAACTACAACTCCCAGCATGCACTTACACACCATAAATGCTGGGAGTTGTAGTTTTGCCACTTCTGGAGGCAGACTGGTGGGGAAACCCTGAGTTAGGTAACAGACTAACTCAGTGTTTCTCCACCGGTCTGCCTCCAGCTGTTGAAAAACTACAAATCCCAGCATGCCCAGACTGTCCAGGCATGTTGGGAGTTGTAGTTCTACAAAATCTGAAGGGCCAGATGTTGCAGAACTACAACTCCCAGCATGCCTGGATTGTCTGGGCATGCTGAGAGTTGTAGTTTTACCAAATCTGGAGGGGCACAGTTTGGAGACCACTGTGTAGTAGTCCAAACTGTGTTCCTCAAGATGTTGCAAAGCTACAACTCCCAGTCTGCCCAGAAAGTCAATTTGGTCCTCCAGATGTTGCAGAGCAGGGCATGATGGTCACTCAACAGCACTGCCCGCACCTCTTCCGCCACTGCTGAACTCGTCACCACTTATTTTTTAGATCGGCGACGAGATTAGCAGGGGTGGCAGCGAGACACATGTCCCCCCTCTCTGCTTGGAATAGAACATCTAATCCCAACCAACCAATCACAGCTGTAGGAGGAGGTGGCACTCACTCCTACTTTTCACAGTGTATTTTTCCGGACCACCAGGCTACCAGAGACCTGATTGGCCCAAAAAAGCTCTGATTCACCAGGCAGAATTGACCGGGGAATCAGAGCACCATTATGGGGGGAGGAGGGTCTCTTCTGAAAGATTTCAGCAGGCATTGCATTTCGACTGGAAAATCGGAGGGTATATAGGTACGCCCCTGGTCCTTAAGTACCTGGATGCAAGGGCGTACCTGTACGTCCTTCCTCCTGAAGTAAAGAATCTATTTGTTTGCTCTCTGTCCGTATTTGAAGAACAGATCAATAAATGATGTGCAAAAGCTATAGTTAACTAACAAAGGTCAAGACTTACAAAATATTTCTTAAACTTTACAGTAACAGTTTGTGGTTATAGTTCTTGTCTAGGAACATATTCTTATTGAAGGTCCATGACAGCTGTTTCAGTTAAAGGAACAGACGTTAAAAAGGGATTTAGAAATAATTGTACAGCTGTGAATATTGATGAAGGAAAAGCCTTTTAAAAACTAATTAAATAATAGGACTGCTGAAATCATTTTTCTTTAAATTACATACCACAATTTAAAGCATCAAAGAAAGCTAATTATATTCAATTATTCAATTATAATAACAAACTTCTTAGATTGAAGTGTATTTAACGTTTTGAAAGATTTTTTATATTAAAAGAGTGAAATTGACTTTACTAACAAGAATTGAGTTTATGAACATGTTATTAAGTTTAATGCAGTCAAAGTGTTCTGCTCAAGACAAGAGAAATTAGTGAAGATACTTATAATTATTCAACATATCATTAGAGATAAAATTCTTTAATGCTCCAGTGGTAACTTAATATTTTTTTCGTCAGTTCTGTATTTTATTAACTTTCCTGTTGCTTTTAGGCTAGGTTCACACTTAGGATGCTCCGGATGGAAAAAATTCTATGTTAGGAGCGCGCAGACACTACTGTCCCCATGGAAGGCAATGGCTGCAGAGAGGAATTTACCTGATGAAGTTCATTCTTTTGGCAGCAGAATTTCAGAGGTGGAACATCTCCGCTGAAATTCTGTTTTGTTCACTGTGCAGCAGAATCCCATGTACAGTGATCCCTTAAGATACAGTGGCCCTAGCTTTAAAGCTATGTTTTAAGACCTTTGTGTTTTCCTATTATGCTGTGCATGATACACAGGTCTAATACCCATCAGATACTCACCTATAATTTTATGAAATTTCCTGTATTGAGTAGTTACCTAATCCTAAATGGCTGGCTTTTTGAATATATACCGTAATAAAGAGTCCCGGATTACTCAGGCACAAGAAGAATTTTCTGAGATTGAGTAACTACTCCCTTCACAACAGCCTATTTCCCTGAAAAGCTCCTTTAGTGAACTATATAAACTTCACAAAGAACAGATTAAATCTTGGTGGGAACTGCAATCCCTAAACAACTATATTACCAACAGAATTGTCCCGAAAGGTCTCCGTATAAACATCAGATCAGCACCACGGGTAAGAACTACTACTCTACTTGAGAAGCGGGAGACACTGGCCACTGTATGTTCCATTGTATTAATGCAACTCCTAGTGGAGGAAGAGACACTTACGTTATCAGCAATAGAAACTAGATTGGATGAGCAAACCAACACAGTTATGAATTTTAAAGACCATCCTGAATTCACCAAAAAGGAGCTTGCATTTCAACAAAATGTGGAAAAATGTAAAAATCTAATCAAAGAACGAAAACACAAACAGTATCATCGTGACCTAATCGAATTCCGAGAAAAGACAGCATATACTCATCTTGATACCAATATAAGAAACTCTGATACAGAACAATCTGGATCAGATATGGAACAGATACGGAACAGCGGGAAGAAGGGAACCCTCAGAGAGAAACATGGATGAGAGGCAGAGACAATTTGCATACAAGAAAAGAGGAGCATCCACCAACATTTCATCACGAGGAGGAGGAAAAACTAGTGTGGTAGAAATAGGAAGGGGAAGAGCTCCGAACAACGCCCCCTCAATTTCAGGCATTTGGAAACTTATTCCAACTCACAGGGACCTTCATCATCTGCCTATCCATCATCAGGTACACAACTTTTTTTTTTACAGCAGCCACAGCATACAGCCTACAGGACCGACTGATGGCAGCATGCAAAACATAATACATGAAGGACCAAATAATGGAGGAGCAGGATCCGCTATCATCAACCTCACAGATAGATCATGCAACCCAGCTGAATTATCATTAATCAAAAAGTGCTTCAGTTTTGTACATACTACCCGCTTTGATAGATTTACATGGATAAAGGATTTCAGCCTTTTTTGCCGCAAACTCTGCTGGCATAAATTTTTCAAACATGTTGACTGGAGAACCTGAAAGGAACTAGGCCTGGAAATGGAAGATCTTACAGGAGCACGGACACTATTCTCCTTATTTTATGAAAATGCGAGAGATAGTTCAAAAGGTCTGTTCACCAATCTTAGACCTATAAGCAGAAGATTCCCTCCAGAGGTGACACGACCAACATTGATGTCTTCTATCAATTAATGTCACAGGACCTAAAAAAGCTGGAGGCCAATGGATGGAATGCAAAAACATCACAACTATATGCAGGACGAGATGGAAGCACTACTAAGTCTGGAGAGGGATAAAGATATCATTATAAGACTCGCAAACAAAGGTGGAAACATCGTAATCCTCACAGCATCACAATACAAAAATATGTGTATGACCATAGTTGAAGACACAAGCAACTATGAGAAATTAAAAATGGATCCGACAATAAATACCAGAGAGAACTAAATAAGCTCCTCCAATCAGCCAAGTTAGCTAATCTAATTGATGAAAATGAATTCCTCTTTCTCCATCCTAACTCCCCCAAAATAGCCACCTTTTATGGTCCACCCAAGATTCACAAAGGCTTACATCCACTAAAGTGTAGATCCATTGTCTCAGGGGTCAGCTCTATGTGCCAGAACATAGGCATCTATGTGGATCACATTTTAAGAACTTTTGTGACAGCCCTCCCATCCTACCTCCGCGACACGACTGACCTACTTCTAAAATTGGAACAATCATGGTATATGTCCTCTATAGATGTAGAGGCCCTCTATACCTTTATTCCACATAGAGTGAGCTTAGAAGCTACATCTCACTTCCTTAGCACTTGTAGTAGGCATCTACAGCCACACAATAAATTTGTTGTGGATCTCCTAGTATGCATATTGACCAACAACTTTTTCGTGTTCATCTCAACATTTTACCACCAGCTCACAGGAACAGCCATGGGGAGCCTGGGCTGGTGAGAGGACTGAATTTTATTCAGAGCGGAGTATGTAAAATGGACCAAATCGATAGTGATATGGGTGCGTTATATTGATGACATTTTCATTGTCTGGTAAAGTACTAAAGGAGATTTCAGAGATTTTGTCTCTGCCCTAAATATCAACAACACTGGACTGTATTTCACTTCTGATATACAGAAGAATATTCTATCCTTCCTAGATGTTACCATCATTAAAGGAACCAATCCCGGACTCCAATGCGCATGATTTTAGATTTAGTCTCAGAACAAAATATCTGCGCATACTGCGCATGACAAAGGTGTTAGTCTCAAAATGATACAGAATGACTGGCAACAGGTTTCATTAATGTGATCTCAGTAATACCAACGATTTTTAAGGTGACAAGGTGATATATATAATGAGAGTAAAATTATATTGCTGCCAGAAAAACACTTGTTGGAATAAGCTGGCATTGGTCAATCAACATGATCTTAATGTAATTTTGTAATCTTTTATGATTTAAAGGGGTACTCCGCCCCTAGACATCTTATCCCCTATCCAAAGGATAGGGGATAAGATGTCAGATCGCGGGGTTCCCGCTGCTGGGGACCCCCAAGGATCTCGGCCGCAGCACCCACCTGTACGGCTTCCGGCAACGCTGGAGGCTTTGTATCCCGACCACAATGGCGGAAGAGCATGACGTCACACGAGTGCAAGTCTATTTGAGGGGGTGTGATGGACCTCCCATACACTTGCATTGAGGGGGCGAGGCGTGACGTCACACGGGGCGGAGTCGTGACGTCACGCACTTCCGCCATTGTGGTCGGGATCCGAAGCCTCCAGCATTGCCGGAAGCCGTACAGGTGGGTGCTGCAGCCGAGATCCCGGGGGGTCCCCAGCTGCGGGACCCCTGCGATCTGACATCTTATCCCCTACCCTTTGGATAGGGGATAAGATGTCTAGGGGGGAGTACCCCTTTAAGTTGTACAATCACCCTTTCATCTCCTCCATTATATATTAATATTTTCCATTATTATCCACAAAATTTATACAGAGAGTGACCTATAGTTGTATTGGAGGTCTCAAGCCGGATAACGCATGCTCACATACCCTAAAGTGCACAATATATGAAAAATCTGAATAAAAATGTGAGTATAAATATTATAAGTAGAGATGAGCGAATCGAAGTTGACGAACCCGAATTCATTACGAATTTCATGAAAAATTCGATTGCAACGAATGCGAATATTGCCGCGATTCGATCGCGCGAATCGCTTCATTAAACTCCATTTTACAGTGTTCCAGGCAATTGGAGACCTAAGATGGCAGATCCACATGAGGTAGGGGATTATGGGAGGGTGGGAAACAGCGGGGGGAATAAAGGTAGGCGGGCTGACCCTGAATCACATGCGAGATGCAGCCTATCAGTGTTCACTGACCACTATGATGTCACAGCCCCTATATAATCGGCGGCCATCTTGCCTCTCTTCATTTCATCTATGTACTCAGATAGAGAGGACGGGACTGCGTGCCTGTGAATAGCTCATACCACAGCGTTACACTGCAACTGCTAGTCACATCAGCATTAGGGAAAGACAGGAGTGCAGAGTGCTGTGCTGTTAACACTGAGAAGGATCATTGATAGCTAAACCTCCTATTCAAGTTATTGATCATTGCATCAGAGAGAGTTCAATTTAGGGTTTAATCCCTGGATTTTTTTTTTTTTTTTTTTTGTGGTGCTGCACTGTTGAGTCCTGCTGCTGTTCAGAAATACGTGATTGTTCAGTGGACTGTAGTGCATTTGTACCATTTTGTACCTGTTAATCTGTCAAGGGGCTGGCTACATACTGTGCAAGTCCAAACAATACTATTCACCGGTTGTTGTTTTTTTTAAATAGTTTTTTCTGCATATAGTTACGCATATATAACTGCCATCATCAGTGCATACCGTATAGGTACATGCAAGTATTGTACCATTTAGTACCTGTTAAGCTGTCAAGGTGCTCCATACCGTCAAAGTCCAAACAATAGCATTCACCGGCTGGTGTTTTACAAAAATACAGAGTTTTTTCTGCGTATAGTTAGGCATATTACTGCCCTCATCAGTGCATACCGCATAGGTACATAAAAGTATTGCACCATTTAGTACCTGTTAAGCAGTCAAGGTGCTTCATACTGTCAAAGTCCAAACAATAGTATCCACCGGCTGGTGTTTTACAATAATACAGATTTTTTTCTGCGTATAGTTACGCATATTACTGCCCTCATCAGTGCATACCGCATAGGTACATCCAAGTATTGTACCATTTAGTACCTGTTAAGCTGTCAAGGTGTTCCATACCGTCAAAGTCCAAACAATAGTATCCACCGGCTGGTGTTTTACAAAAATACAGAGTTTTTTCTGCGTATAGTTACACATATTACTGCCCTCATCAGTGCATACCGCATGGGTACATCCAAGTATTGTACCATTCAGTACCTGTTAAGCAGTCAGGGTGCTTCATACTGTCAAAGTCCAAACAATAGTATCCACCGGCTGGTGTTTTACAAAAATACTTATTTTTTTCTGCGTATAATTAGGCATATTACTGCCCTCATCAGTGCATACCGCATAGGTACATCCAAGTATTGTACCATTTAGTACCTGTTAAGCTGTCAAGGTGTTCCATACCGTCAAAGTCCAACGGAACGCTGGAACGCTGTAAAATGGAGTTTAATGAAGCGATTCGTGCGATAGAATCGCAGCGATATTTGTATTAGTTGCGAATCAAATTTTTCATGAAATTCGTAACGAATTCGGGTTCGTCAACTTCGATTCGCTCATCTCTAGTCCTTATGGTTAAAATGATAAACTACTTATATAGGTTTGATTTTGCATTACTTCTGAAAAAAAATCATGACTACATGCAAATAAATTTATAGGTTTAAAATGGTCATCTTCTGACCCCTATAACTTTTTTATTTTTCTGTGTACGGGCCAGTATGATGGCTTATTTTTTGCCCTGTGATCTGAAGTCTTTATCTTTAGTTTTTTTTTTTTTTATTGGACTTTTTGATCGCCTTTTATTCATTTTTTGTGCTATGAAAAGTGACAAAAAATATGCGATTTTTTTTTTTTTTTTTTGCGTGTACGCTATTGACCGTACGATTTAATTCTTGATATATTTATATAGTTCGGACATTTCCGCACGTGGCGATACGACATATATTTATTTTTATTTACACAAGTGGGGGTGATTCTTACTTTTATTAGGGAATGGGTTAATTCATTAGAACATTAAATTATTATTAACTTTTTTTTTTACCTTTTTTTTTTTGCTTTGTTAAAGCCCCCTCTAGTGGCTATATTATGCATTACATTGATTCCTAACATTAATCATCGGCATAGAACTATATGCAGATGATCAGTGTTTTCGGGGCTTGACTTCTCCTGCCGAGATCTCAGGCATGGAGAAGTCAATCGCCGATCAGACACGCCGGAGGCAGGTAAAATACCCTCCGCTCGTGTCCTAGCTGATCGTGACATCGCGATTTCACTGCGATGGTCCGGGTCAGACTGACTGAGCTGCCGAGATGCAATTTTTCAACTTTAGACGCAATGATCAACTTTGACCGGGACCGGGCACAGGGCTTACAGGTACGCCTGCGTCCTTAAGAGGTTAAACCGCACGGTCAATGATGTTAACATAGAAAAAAAAAATATTGCATATTTTTGGTCACTTTGTATACCCTAATATATACCCTATACCCTGTATAAAAAGTGATCAAAAAGTTCCATCAAAACAAAAATGGTACCGAGATCATGGCACAAGAAATAAGCCCTAATACAGCCCCGTATATGGAAAATTAAAAAAGTTATAGGGGTTAAAAGACGACAATTTTAACCCCTTAAGGACGTAGACAATTTAATTTTTACGTTTTCGTTTTTTCCTCCTCGCCTTCAAAAAATCATAGCCTTTTATTATTTTCATCCACAGACTAGTATTATGGCTTGTTTTTTGCGTGACCAGTTGTCCATTGTAATGCCATCACTCACTTTACCATAAAATGTATGGCGCAACAAAAAAAAATACTATTTGTGTGGTGAAATTAAAAAGAAAACCGCAATTTTGAAAATTTTGGAAGGTTTCGTTTTCACGCCATACAATTTACGGTAAAAATGACATATGTTCCTCATGATAACATACTTTTCTATTACTGTTGCGCTTAAAAAAAAATCGCAAACTTTTAAACCAAATTAGTACATTTAAAATCCCCCTATTTTGAAGACCTATAACTTTTTCGGCGGTATGAGGGCTCATTTTTTGCGCCGTGATCTGTACTTTTTATTGATACCATATTTGCTTATATAAAACTTTTAATCCATTTTTTATTAATTTATTTTTTATAAAATGTTATAAAAAAGCAGCTAATTTGTTTTTGGACTTTTTTTTTTTTTTTTACATTCACGACGTTCACCGTACGGTATCATTAACATTTTATTTTAATAGTTCAGATATTTACGCATGCGATGATACCAAATATGTATCTAAAATATTTTTTTACACTTTTTGGGGGTGAAATAGGGAAAATGGGACAATTTGTGTTTTTATTGGGGGAGGGGGGTTTTCAAATTATTTTTACTTTATTTTTTTAACTTTTTTTTACAGGGAACTATTTATAGCAATCATTCGATTGCTAATACTGCTCAGTGCTATGTATAGGACATAGCACTGATCAGGGTTATCGGTCATCTTCTTCTCTGGTCTGCGGGAAGGAGGATCAGAGCAGAAGATGCCGGGAAGGCAGTGGAGGCAGGTGAGGGGACCTCCGTCTGCCGTGCTGGATGATCGGATCGCCGCGGCAGTGCTACTGGCGATCCGATCATCCATTTTAATGAAAACATGCTGCAGATGCCGTTATCTGTATTGATCACGGAATCTGAGGGGTTAATGGCGGACATCCGCCATTACGGGCGGGTCCCTGGCTGTGATCAGCAGCCGGGACCTGCCGCGCATCATCCGGGCATCGCTCCGATGCTCGCGGTTATGCTTAGGACGTAAATGTACGTCCTGGTGCATTAAGTACCACCTCACCAGGATGTACATTTACGTCCTGCGTCGTTAAGGGGTTAAACATACTATTGGCAATGGCCATTTGCACTCCCTTTCAGGCAGTGGAAGAGAGAGGTGGAGTGTGGTAAATATAAAAAACAAGTACACTAAGCGATTGTTGAGCTAGTGATTGTGTGTCTGTATACAAGAGTGTGAAGTATACAAGTGAGTAGTATAAAAGTGAGGGGAGTTAAAATTAAGGGACTTTAAATTTAGGTAGTTTAAATTGAAATATTTGATTGTTTTTTAGTTAAATTTTGCAATCCCCAAATCTAGTATGGCCTCCATGTTGGAAAAGGCAGTCCAAAAGGCAGTTTCACCTAGGATAAGTTTAGGTTAATAGTTTCCCTAGTTAAAGAAGATATCCCATGCAGCAAAGAAAAAAAAAATACCTAGCCATTCCATAGTATATTCACCTACCACCTCTCTGACATGTTTGTGATTTTTTTTCCGGCCCCCATTCACCAGCTATTCAGCTCATGAATTCCAGTTACTTCCTGGTTATGGTGGCTATGCCTGTGATCTCAAAGACTACATTTCCCTGCATGCACTGCTCACATTTCCTGCTCATCTGCCTGAGCAGAGAGCTTGTTACAACCCCTAACTTATGTTAGCCACTCCCACAGCTCTGCTAGCTCACTCCCACATAACACTGAGCTCCAATCATAGCCCAATACAGCAGGGTGGCCACGAGGGAACAAAATGTAATCTCAGTGCTCAGAGAGAGGGACCCTGGAGTTGAAGCTGCAGTTTTACACTGTAAAATCACTCCCTCCCCTCCTCCTCTCAGTGAAACAGCTTTACAGTGGCACAATCACCTCCCCCCTTCTCTGCCCTGCACTCTTCTCTCCCCAGTGCTCAGTGTGACAGCTCTACGCTGGCATCTCCCTCCCCTCCCCCCTCTCCTCCGTTATCAGTGTAAAAACATTAGCAAGGAGAGGGGAGAGAATCAGCCTGTTTGCTGGGGCTGCTATGATCTGAATCAGCCGGCATATAGGCAGTGCTGCTCAGCCAATCACTGCAGAACAGAGGGAGCACAGTGTGAATATTCATCAGATGGGAGGGGCTACGGCTGAGCACAGGGAGCTCTCTGCAGCACAGGGGTTTTCTGGGTAATTGTCACGTCACGGCCCCGGGATGCTGCTGATAACAGCCTGAATAGGGGGTCGAAAGTCATGAAAACCTGGAACAGATGAATTTCTTGTCAGACAGAAGAATGCAGAAGAAGCTTGTTTCTAAGCAGCATTGGTAATGGAAGTGATTTACAAACCTGTATAACTTTACCTTCTGCACTAAAAGCTGAACAATTTTTTACTGTGAGACTTGTCCTTTAAGTTCACATAATTATAGTGGACACATTTTACTCTAGGCATTTTGTATAGCACTATGTTACGCCGAGCGCTCCGGGTCCCCGCTCCTCCCCGGAGCGCTCGCTTCACTCTCCCCGCGGCAGTGCTCCGGTCACGTCCTCTGACCCGGGGCGCTGCGATTCCGCTGCCAGCCGGGATGCGATTCGCGATGCGGGTAGCGCCCGCTCGCGATGCGCACCCCGGCTCCCCTACCTGACTCGCTCTCCGTCTGTTCTGTCCCGGCGCGCGCGGCCCCGCTCCCTAGGGCGCGCGCGCGCCGGGTCTCTGCGATTTAAAGGGCCACTGCGCCGCTGATTGGCGCAGTGGTTCCAATCAGTGTGTTCACCTGTGCACTTCCCTATATCACCTCACTTCCCCTGCACTCCCTTGCCGGATCTTGTTGCCTTAGTGCCAGTGAAAGCGTTCCTTGTGTGTTCCTTGCCTGTGTTTCCAGACCTTCTGCCGTTGCCCCTGACTACGATCCTTGCTGCCTGCCCCGACCTTCTGCTACGTCCGACCTTGCTTTTGCCTACTCCCTTGTACCGTGCCTATCTTCAGCAGCCAGAGAGGTGAGCCGTTGCTAGTGGATACGACCTGGTCACTACCGCCGCAGCAAGACCATCCCGCTTTGCGGCGGGCTCTGGTGAAAACCAGTAGTGGCTTAGAACCGGTCCACTAGCACGGTCCACGCCAATCCCTCTCTGGCACAGAGGATCCACTACCTGCCAGCCGGCATCGTGACAGTAGATCCGGCCATGGATCCCGCTGAAGTTCCTCTGCCAGTTGTCGCTGACCTCACCACGGTGGTCGCCCAGCAGTCACAACAGATAGCGCAACAAGGCCAACAGCTGTCTCAACTGACCGTTATGCTACAACAGTTACTACCACAGCTTCAGCAGTCATCTCCTCCGCCAGCTCCTGCACCTCCTCCGCAGCGAGTGGCCGCTCCTGGGATACGCTTATCCTTGCCGGATAAATTTGATGGGGACTCTAAGTTTTGCCGTGGCTTTCTTTCCCAATGTTCCCTGCATCTGGAGATGATGTCGGACCTGTTTCCCACTGAAAGGTCTAAGGTGGCTTTCGTAGTCAGCCTTTTGTCCGGAAAAGCCCTGTCATGGGCCACACCGCTCTGGGACCGCAATGACCCCGTCACTGCCTCTGTACACTCCTTCTTCTCGGAAATCCGGAGTGTCTTTGAGGAACCTGCCCGAGCCTCTTCTGCTGAGACTGCCCTGTTGAACCTGGTCCAGGGTAATTCTTCCGTTGGCGAGTATGCCGTACAATTCCGTACTCTTGCTTCAGAATTGTCCTGGAATAATGAGGCCCTCTGCGCGACCTTCAAAAAAGGCCTATCCAGCAACATTAAAGATGTTCTGGCCGCACGAGAAATTCCTGCTAATCTACATGAACTTATTCACCTAGCCACTCGCATTGACATGCGTTTTTCCGAAAGGCGTCAGGAACTCCGCCAAGATATGGACTCTGTTCGCACGAGGCGTTTCTTCTCCTCGGCTCCTCTCTCCTCTGGTCCCCTGCAATCTGTTCCTGTGCCTCCCGCCGTGGAGGCTATGCAGGTCGACCGGTCTCGCCTGACACCTCAAGAGAGGACACGACGCCGTATGGAGAACCTCTGCCTGTACTGTGCTAGTACCGAACACTTCCTGAGAGATTGTCCTATCCGTCCTCCCCGCCTGGAAAGACGTACGCTGACTCCGCACAAAGGTGAGACAGTCCTTGATGTCTACTCTGCTTCTCCACGTCTTACTGTGCCTGTGCGGATGTCTGCCTCTGCCTTCTCCTTCTCTACAGTGGCCTTCTTGGACTCTGGATCTGCAGGAAATTTTATTTTGGCCTCTCTCGTCAACAAGTTCAACATCCCGGTGACCAGTCTCGCCAGACCCCTCTACATCAATTGTGTAAATAATGAAAGATTGGACTGTACCATACGTTTCCGCACGGAGCCCCTTCTTATGAGCATCGGATCTCATCATGAGAGGATTGAACTTTTGGTCCTCCCCAATTGCACCTCGGAAATTCTCCTTGGACTTCCCTGGCTTCAACTTCATTCCCCTACCCTGGATTGGTCCACTGGGGAGATCAAGAGTTGGGGGTCCTCTTGTTCCAAGAACTGTCTAAAACCGGTTCCCAGTAACCCTTGCCGTAACTCTGTGGTTCCTCCAGTAACCGGTCTCCCTAAGGCCTATATGGACTTCGCGGATGTTTTCTGCAAAAAACAAGCTGAGACTCTACCTCCTCACAGGCCTTATGATTGCCCTATCGACCTCCTCCCGGGTACTACTCCACCCCGGGGCAGAATTTATCCTCTCTCTGCCCCAGAGACTCTTGCCATGTCCGAATACGTCCAGGAGAATCTAAAAAAGGGCTTTATCCGTAAATCCTCCTCTCCTGCCGGAGCCGGATTTTTCTTTGTGTCCAAAAAAGATGGCTCCCTACGTCCTTGCATTGACTACCGCGGTCTTAATAAAATCACGGTTAAGAACCGCTACCCCTTACCCCTCATCTCTGAACTCTTTGATCGCCTCCAAGGTGCCCACATCTTCACTAAATTGGACTTAAGAGGCGCCTATAACCTCATCCGCATCAGAGAGGGGGACGAGTGGAAAACGGCATTTAACACCAGAGATGGACACTTTGAGTATCTGGTCATGCCCTTTGGACTGTGCAACGCCCCTGCCGTCTTCCAAGACTTTGTCAATGAAATTTTTCGTGATCTGTTATACTCCTGTGTTGTTGTATATCTGGACGATATCCTAATTTTTTCTGCCAATCTAGAAGAACACCGCCAGCATGTCCGTATGGTTCTTCAGAGACTTCGTGACAACCAACTCTATGCCAAAATTGAGAAATGTCTGTTTGAATGCCAATCTCTTCCTTTTCTAGGATATTTGGTCTCTGGCCAGGGACTACAGATGGATCCAGACAAACTCTCTGCCGTCTTAGATTGGCCACGCCCCTCCGGACTCCGTGCTATCCAACGCTTTTTGGGGTTCGCCAATTATTACAGGCAATTTATTCCACATTTTTCTACCATTGTGGCTCCTATCGTGGCTTTAACCAAAAAAAATGCTGATCCCAAGTCCTGGCCTCCTCAAGCAGAAGACGCCTTTAAACGACTCAAGTCTGCCTTTTCTTCGGCTCCCGTCCTCTCCAGACCTGACCCTTCCAAACCCTTCCTATTGGAGGTTGATGCCTCCTCAGTGGGAGCTGGAGCTGTTCTTCTACAAAAAAATTCTTCCGGGCATGCTGTCACTTGTGGTTTTTTCTCTAGGACCTTCTATCCAGCGGAGAGGAACTACTCCATCGGGGATCGAGAGCTTCTAGCCATTAAATTAGCACTTGAGGAATGGAGGCATCTGCTGGAGGGATCAAGTTCTCCTGTTATTATCTACACCGACCACAAGAACCTCTCCTACCTCCAGTCTGCCCAACGGCTGAATCCTCGCCAGGCCCGGTGGTCTCTGTTCTTTGCCCGATTTAATTTTGAGATTCACTTTCGTCCTGCCGATAAGAACATTAGGGCCGATGCTCTCTCTCGTTCCTCGGATGCCTCAGAAGTTGAACTCTCTCCGCAACACATCATTCCACCTGACTGCCTGATCTCCACTTCTCCTGCCTCCATCAGGCAGACTCCTCCAGGAAAGACCTTTGTTTCTCCTCGCCAACGCCTCGGAATCCTCAAATGGGGTCACTCCTCCCATCTCGCAGGTCATGCGGGTATCAAGAAATCTGTGCAACTCATCTCCCGCTTCTATTGGTGGCCGACTCTGGAGACGGATGTTGTGGACTTTGTGCGAGCCTGCACTATCTGTGCCCGGGATAAGACTCCTCGCCAGAAGCCCGCTGGTTTTCTTCATCCTCTGCCTGTCCCCGAACAGCCTTGGTCTCTGATTGGTATGGATTTTATTACTGATTTACCCCCTTCCCGTGGCAACACTGTTATTTGGGTGGTCGTTGATCGATTCTCCAAAATGGCACATTTCATCCCTCTTCCTGGTCTTCCTTCTGCGCCTCAGTTGGCAAAACAATTTTTTGTACACATTTTTCGTCTTCACGGGTTGCCTACGCAGATTGTCTCGGATAGAGGCGTCCAATTCGTGTCTAAATTCTGGAGGGCTCTCTGTAAACAACTCAAGATTAAATTAAATTTTTCTTCTGCATATCATCCCCAGTCCAATGGACAAGTAGAAAGGATTAACCAGATCTTGGGTGATTATTTGCGACATTTTGTTTCCTCCCGCCAGGATGACTGGGCAGATCTCCTCCCATGGGCCGAATTCTCGTATAACTTCAGGGTCTCTGAGTCTTCCTCCAAATCCCCATTTTTCGTGGTGTACGGCCGTCACCCTCTTCCCCCCCTCCCTACTCCCTTGCCCTCTGGTCTGCCCGCTGTGGATGAAATTTCTCGTGACCTTTCCATCATATGGAGAGAGACCCAAAATTCTCTCTTACAGGCTTCATCACGCATGAAGAAGTTCGCGGATAAGAAAAGAAGAGCTCCCCCCGTTTTTTCCCCTGGAGACAAGGTATGGCTCTCCGCTAAATATGTCCGCTTCCGTGTCCCTAGCTACAAGTTGGGACCACGCTATCTTGGTCCTTTCAAAATTTTGTGTCAAATTAATCCTGTCTCTTATAAACTTCTTCTTCCTCCCTCTCTTCGTATCCCTAATGCCTTTCACGTCTCTCTTCTCAAACCACTCATCCTCAACCGTTTTTCTCCCAAATCTGTTCCTCCCACTCCTGTTTCCGGCTCCTCGGACATCTTCTCGGTCAAAGAAATTTTAGCTGCCAAAAAGGTCAGAGGGAAAAATTTTTTTTTAGTGGACTGGGAGGGTTGTGGTCCTGAAGAGAGATCCTGGGAACCTGAGGACAACATCCTGGACAAAAGTCTGCTCCTCAGGTTCTCAGGCTCTAAGAAGAGGGGGAGACCCAAGGGGGGGGGTACTGTTACGCCGAGCGCTCCGGGTCCCCGCTCCTCCCCGGAGCGCTCGCTTCACTCTCCCCGCGGCAGTGCTCCGGTCACGTCCTCTGACCCGGGGCGCTGCGATTCCGCTGCCAGCCGGGATGCGATTCGCGATGCGGGTAGCGCCCGCTCGCGATGCGCACCCCGGCTCCCCTACCTGACTCGCTCTCCGTCTGTTCTGTCCCGGCGCGCGCGGCCCCGCTCCCTAGGGCGCGCGCGCGCCGGGTCTCTGCGATTTAAAGGGCCACTGCGCCGCTGATTGGCGCAGTGGTTCCAATCAGTGTGTTCACCTGTGCACTTCCCTATATCACCTCACTTCCCCTGCACTCCCTTGCCGGATCTTGTTGCCTTAGTGCCAGTGAAAGCGTTCCTTGTGTGTTCCTTGCCTGTGTTTCCAGACCTTCTGCCGTTGCCCCTGACTACGATCCTTGCTGCCTGCCCCGACCTTCTGCTACGTCCGACCTTGCTTTTGCCTACTCCCTTGTACCGCGCCTATCTTCAGCAGCCAGAGAGGTGAGCCGTTGCTAGTGGATACGACCTGGTCACTACCGCCGCAGCAAGACCATCCCGCTTTGCGGCGGGCTCTGGTGAAAACCAGTAGTGGCTTAGAACCGGTCCACTAGCACGGTCCACGCCAATCCCTCTCTGGCACAGAGGATCCACTACCTGCCAGCCGGCATCGTGACACACTATAATACCTATAAACAATCCCTTTGTGTGCAGAAACTATTAGAGAAAAAAGACCTGTATAACAGGTCATCTAATGGATATGGGAAATTAACACCTAAGATATATAGCAGTGGTCTTCAACCTGCGAACCTCCAGATGTTGCAAAACTACAACTCTGGGCCCAGCGGACCTCCGGATGTTGCAAAATTACAACTCCCAGCATGCCCGGACAGCCGTTGGCTGTCTGGGCATGCGGGGAGTTATAGTTTTGCAACATCTGGAGGCCTGCAGGATGGAGACCACTGGTATATAGCCAGCTAGGTTATGGCCTAGATTTATCAATGTGCTCAAAACAAAATGTCTGGTTTTGCCAATAACAACCAATCACAGCTAAGCTTTCATGTCTGGTAAAATGAAAGTTGAACTGTGATTGGTTGTTATGGGGGAAAACAGCAGTTTACTATGCAGCCACTGTCTATGAAATAGTCTACAGCAAACTTCCATGTCAGCGTGGCTTGCTTCCATGCGTCAGATGCATTTAGTCTAGACTTTTTTTGGACTAAAGCCACAAAAAACTAGCATGTATTAGAAGTAAAAAAAAAAAAAAACAGCAGTTTGAGGGTGCATATTGTTGTGTGAGATGTGTGGGAGATGTTCATTTGGAAGCCCAGATCCTGGATCTAGAGGAGCAACTAGCAACACTTAGAGGCATTGACGACATGGAGAGGAGTCTCCTGCTCACTGAGAAATTCAAAATGGCCGCCATGGTCACCACCCATCTTGAAAAGTTTACCCCCTCACATATACTAATGTGCCACAAGCAGGAAGTTAATATCACCAACCATTCCCAGTTTATTAAGGTGTATCCATATAAATGGCCCACCCTGTATAATACATTATAAATTGTTCATCAATAAGGGAATCTGTCGAGGGGCCACAAAAACAATGAACTTTAGGAAGGCAAAGTTCGATCAACTCAGAGAAGCCCTTAACAATATAAAATGGGATAATGTCCTCAAAATGAATAATACTGACAATAAATGGGAGACTTTTAAAATATCTTAAATTCTCACTGTAAGATGTATATACCTTATGGGAATAATAGGGTCAGAAATAAAAGAAAACCAATATGGATGAATAAAAATGTTAAGGGGGCAATAAATGACTAAAATTAAGCATTTAAACTACTAAAACAGGACAAAAGTGAAGAAGCATTAAAACTATAGAGAAAAATGTAAAATATTTTTTTTTTAACTGAGAAAAGCCGCAAAAATAGAGACAGAAAGACTCATTGCCAAAGAAAGTAAAACTATCCCCAAAATGTTTTTTAATACTCGATATATGAAAAAAATAGAAACACAAAAATAGCGCAACAATGTGCCGTACATGTTGTTCTTAAATAGATTTAGCGTAATGTAAAAAACTTGCTCATCTTGAAGTGTTATGCACTGGGCATAACACCATATAGCATTTGTATCCCGGTAAAAAGGGAATCGCTGGATTAAGGAGGTGCGGCTTACACCGTGGCGTCCTGTGGATCCTGGACGTCTGGTAGATGCGATTTGCAAAGGTCCCCGGGATCACTGGTTCTCAGGAAAAAATCGGTGTGCAAAAGCGCTCCTCTGGGTCAGCTCACTAGTTTGAGATTCAGATCGTGGTCATATGAAGAAATAGCCGGGCTCGATGGAATTAGTTAATAGCAAATAGCTGTTGGATTTTATTAAGGATAACGCGTTTCGAGGGGTGGGACCCCCTCTTCGTCAGATCCAATGTTGTGGCAGATGTACAGAGGGCACTCATTTATACACAAAAAAAGCCTGCGAAACTCAACACGAGTTACCGGGTTAAAAATAAAACATGGTTCTACTTTATTACAAACATAATATGCATGTGAACTATGCAGTGTCAGCGCTATTTGCGGAAACCTGGCAAAGGTAAAACTAATAATGAACAAAATCCTGTGATCCATCTATTGTTAAGAATCCTATACTGTGGATACATGAGAGTAGTAGGATCGCTAGCCCGGCTATCCAAATGAGACGCGGGGCAGATACGAAAGACAGAGTGCTGTTCTCCGTGTTTCGGCGGCATGTGAAGATGGAGATGCGGCCAGACCGCGGCTGATAGAAGTATGAGAGACTTTGCTTGTCTGTTAAGGAGAGGAGATAAGGAAAAAATTCCCTAGTGTGTACAACGTGTTATTTTTTCTTTCGGATGAAGGGACAATTCATAAGACTCAATATTTCAGTAGAAGTCGGTACATCAGTGCAGTGTAACTGTTTACGGTAGCCTGTTGGACTCCCGGTGCAGCAGTCTGCAGTGTGGGGAGACAGAGGCGCAGCGGGATCGCGGCTCATCGATGTTGTGTGCAAAGATAGAGGTGCAGCAAGATTGTGGCTCCTTCTTGTCTTACTCAGGTGAGGGGACATTCAGTGGAAGACGCCGCTCTACAGACTGTGATGTTTGTATTCAACATTGTAACAGAGTGTTGGGACACTCAGTGGTGATAGCTTGTTACATTTTCTGCTAATGTTGCCACTCCATAGTTTTAGAGGGTAAAAATTATAATTTTAAATGATGTTACCACTTTTTGAAGTGTCGGAAAGATGTTTATTTGTTAACCACAGAATGTTTGTGTTTATAGGTGGCTACTACATAATGGGCTCATCCATGGGTAGGATCCGTTCTACAGGGCCCTGATTTGGATTCCTCGTTCGCTGGTACTAATACAGTCACACATTGGTAGGTGATTTATAACAAGAGTTATATATAATCCTTGTAGTGCTTTTGGTTAGTCTTTTTACCTATTATGTATCTGTCATAATAATACCTTGTGAGAGTCATCTGCATTCCAAAATAATACACCACTCTGTGTATGCAGACTTGTGTAAATGCAGGAGATCAGGAAAGGGTTCAGTCAGTTTGATGCTTCAGTAGAATGTTTCAGACAGTTTAATGTTTCAGTAGATTAATTCAGTGGCTTCATTCAATCCATGGAGTTGGAGAGATTCCAATCTGTAAATCCAATACATCTCTTTTTTTCCCAAGGCTTCTAATCGATTCGTGACATGAGCTGGGATATAATCAATGGGCATGATTGAGAAGGCTCCTGTAATCCCATTGTGTTTGGTTGTTATATGCCGTGATAGGCCATGGAGCATGAAACCCTTTTTTATATTACATCTGTGCTGGTTCAATCTTAGATGTAGTTTTTGCATGGTCCTCCCACATATTGTTTCCCACAGCAACAGTTGATGAGGTAGATGACAAACTGGGATTGGCCTGTCAGATGGAATTGTAGCTGAAAAGTTTCTCCTGTGTGGTGGCTCTTAAAATCAGTGCTGTGATCTGCTAGGATGCTGCAGCAAAGGCACCTCTTTTTGCCACATTTGAAAGCACCTTTTGCAAGGGTGGTTTCCGTGGTAATCCGTTTGGCTGGTCTTTGTTTTCTCAAGCTGCTGGGCGCTATCATATTTCTAAGTGAAGGAGCTCTCCTAAATGTAAGCATGGGTTGAGAGGGCAAAATTTCTTTCAGGTAAGGATCATTTTTTAAAAGGCCCCAGTGTTTCTGTAAATTTTTTCTTATGTTGTAATGGCCCGAGGAGTAGGTTGTTATAAAACTGCTGTTTTTCCTCCTCCTATTTTGTTCCGTATGTTTGTTTTCGTTCTCTTGTTTTTTCCCTAATTTATCAACTTCTCTTACTTCTTTTTTCTGTAGTATTTCTAGTGGATCACTGCCAGCTTTGTTGCAGAGGCCCTCCTGGGTTGAAGAGGATGGTGCTGGGCCTGCACTGCCCGAAGTCACTGGTGACACCGAAGAGGATGGTAAGCAAGATTCCTGGGTGAGTGCAAGTGCTTTCTGAAATGCATTCTCTACCAGGGTTTTAGGATATCCTTTTACAGCAAATCTGTTTTTTTTTTATTTTTGATTGGTCGATATATGTCTTTGTGTCCGCACAATTTTTTCGCACCCGGCGAAATTGGCCATACGGTATGTTCTGCTTCCATTTTGAATAGTGGCCACTGGAAAACGGTACATAGCTATTGGAGTCCACAGTTTTAAAAAACGTGGAGGTGATGATTTTTATATCATGATGGGAGATTAGCAGATCGAAGAATTCGATTTCCTTATCGGAAATATTTGGTGTTAGGGTAATACCCCAATCGGTGTTATTCATTTCGTGGGTCAATGTATGGATCTGCTCGGCTGTGCCTCTCCAAAGGAAGAATAAGTAATCTATATAACGTTTATAGATGACTGTGTCCTCGCAAAACAGATTGTTTTTATAGAGGAACTCCTCCTCGAACTGCCCCATGAAGAGGTTCGCATAGGAGGGCACCACTGTGGTGCCCATTGCTGTCCCTCTTGTTTGTTGGAATGTCACTCCATTATAAATGAAGACATTATTCTTTAGAATAAGTTCCAAGCATATAATTAAAAAATCTGCCTGACTCGCAGGAATTTTGGTGTCGTTTTTCAGGTAGGATGCTGTACTCCTTATTCCTAAATCATGTCTGATGTTGGAATATAGGGCTGACACATCCATGGTCACAAACAACATGTTCTCCTACCATGCTAGATCCTTTCCAAAAAAGAAAAGAACTTTCTATGGATTCCCAACCCCTAAATGCCCTTTTACTACCACCTACCTAAGGTGCATAAGGACCAGGAGCACCCACCGGGAAGACCCATTATTTCTGGGATTGAGAGTATTACTAGCAACATCTCACAGTACCTTGACTTAATACTCCAACCCTATGTGCTGAACCTGCATAGCCATCTCAAGAATTCGCATCAATTAATCCAAATACTAAAGGATCTAGCATGGGAGGAGAACATGCTGTTTGTGACCATGGATGTATCAGCCCTATATTCCAACATCAGACATGATTTAGGAATAAGGAGTACAGCATCCTACCTGAAAAACAACACCAAAATTCCTGCGAATCAGGCAGATTTCTTAATTATATGCTTGGAACTTATTCTAAAGAATAACTTCTTCACTTATAATGGAGTGACATTCCAACAAACAAGAGGGACAGCAATGGGCACAAAAGTGGCACCCTTCTATGCGAACCTCTTCATGGGGCAGTTTGAGGAGGAGTTCCTCTATAAAATCAATCTGTTTTGCGAGCACACAGTCATCTATAAACGTTATATAGATGACTTATTCTTCCTTTGGAGAGGCACAGCCGAGCAGATCCATACATTGACCAACGAAATGAATAACACCAATTGGGGTATTACCCTAACACCAAATATTTCCGATAAGGAAATCGAATTCTTCGATCTGCTAATCTCCCATCATGATAAAAAAAATCATCACGTCCACGTTTTTTTTAAAAATGTGAACTCCAATAGCTATGTACCGTTTTCCAGTGGCCACTATTCAAAATGGAAGCAGAACATACCGTATAACCAATTTTGCCAGGTGCGAAAAAAATTTACGGACACAAAGACATATATCGACCAATCAAAAATTCAAAAAAAACAGATTTGCTGTAAAAGGAATCTTGCTTACCATCCTCTTCAGTGTCGCCGGTGACTTCGGGCAGTGCAGGCCCAGCACCATCCTCTTCAACCCAGGAGGGCCTCTGCAACAAAGCCGGCAGTGATCCACAAGAGAAGTTGATAAATTAGAGAAAAACAACAGAACGGAAACAAATATATGGAACAAAATAGGGGGAGGAAAAACAGCAGTTTTATAACAACTTACTCCTTGGGCCATTACAACATAAGAAAAATATTACAGAAACACTGGGGCCTTTTAAAAAATTATCCTTACCTGAAAGAAATTTTGCCCTCTCAAACCATGCTTACATTTAAGAGAGCTCCTTCACTTAGAAATATGATAGCGCCCAGCCACTTGAGAAAACAAAGACCAGACAAACAGATTACCACGGAAACCACCCTTGCAAAAGGTGCTTTCAAATGTGGCAAAAAGAGGTGCCTTTGCTGCAGCATCCTAGCAGATCACAGCACCAATTTTAAGAGCCACCACACAGGAGAAACTTTTCAGCTACAATTCCATCTGACATGCCAATCCCAGTTTGTCATATACCTCATCAACTGTTGCTGTGGGAAACAATATGTGGGGAGGACCACGCAAAAACTACATCTAAGATTGAACCAGCACAGATGTAATATAAAAAAGGGATTCATGCTCCATGGCCTATCACGGCATATAACAACCAAACACAATGGGATTACAGGAGCCTTCTCAATCATGCCCATTGATTATATCCCAGCTCTTGTCACAAATCGATTAGAAGCCTTGGGGAAAAAAGAGATGTATTGGATTTACAGATTGGAATCTCTCCAACCCCATGGATTGAATGAAGCCACTGAATTAATCTACTGAAACATTAAACTGTCTGAAACATTCTACTGAAGCATCAAACTGTCTGAACCCTTTCCCGATCTCCTAGTCTGCATACACAGAGTGTTGTATCATTTTGGAATGCAGATGACTCTTACAAGGTATTATTATGACAGATACCTAATAGGTAAAAAGACTAACCAAAAGCACTACAAGGATTATATATAACTCTTGTTATAAATCACCTACCAATGTGTGACTGTATCAGTACCAGCTAACGAGGAATCCAACTCAGGGCCGTGTAGAACGGATCCTACCCATGGATGAGCCCATTATGTAGTAGCCACCTATAAACACAAACATTCTGTGGTCAACAAATAAACATCTTTCCGACACTTCAAAAAGTGGTAACATCATTTGAAATTATAATTTTTACCCTCTGAAACTATGGAGTGGCAACATTAGCAGAAAATTGTAACAAGCTATCACCACTGAGTGTCCCAACACAATGTTCAATACAAACACCATGTTACGCCGAGCGCTCCGGGTCCCCGCTCCTCCCCGGAGCGCTCGCTACACTCTCGCTACTGCAGCGCCCCCGTCAGATCCACTGACCGGGTGCGCTGCGATACCGCCTCCAGCCGGGATGCGATTCGCGATGCGGGTGGCGCCCGCTCGCGATGCGCACCCCGGCTCCCGTACCTGACTCGCTCTCCGTCGGTCCTGTCCCGGCGCGCGCGGCCCCGCTCCCTAGGGCGCGCGCGCGCCGGGTCTCTGCGATTTAAAGGGCCACTGCGCCGCTGATTGGCGCAGTGGTTCTAATTATTGTGTTCACCTGTGCACTCCCTATGTATACCTCACTTCCCCTGCACTCCCTCGCCGGATCTTGTTGCCATCGTGCCTAGTGAAAGCGTTCCCTTGTGTGTTCCTAGCCTGTGTTCCAGACCTCCTGCCGTTGCCCCTAACTACGATCCTTGCTGCCTGCCCCGACCTTCTGCTACGTCCGACCTTGCTTTTGTCTACTCCCTTGTACCGCGCCTATCTTCAGCAGTCAGAGAGGTTGAGCCGTTGCTAGTGGATACGACCTGGTTACTACCGCCGCAGCAAGACCATCCCGCTTTGCGGCGGGCTCTGGTGAATACCAGTAGTGACTTAGAACCGGTCCACTAGCACGGTCCACGCCAATCCCTCTCTGGCACAGAGGATCCACCTCCTGCCAGCCGGCATCGTGACAGTAGATCCACCATGGATCCCGCTGAAGTTCCTCTGCCAGTTGTCGCCGACCTCACCACGGTGGTCGCCCAGCAGTCACAACAGATAGCGCAACAAGGCCATCAGCTGTCTCAACTGACCGTGATGCTTCAGCAGGTACTACCACAGCTTCAGCAATCATCTCCTCCGCCAGCTCCTGCACCTCCTCCGCAGCGAGTGGCCGCTTCCAGCCTACGACTATCCTTGCCGGATAAATTTGATGGGGACTCTAAGTTTTGCCGTGGCTTTCTTTCACAATGTTCCCTGCACTTGGAGATGATGTCGGACCATTTTCCTACTGAAAGGTCTAAGGTGGCTTTCGTAGTCAGCCTTCTGTCTGGAAAAGCTCTGTCATGGGCCACACCGCTCTGGGACCGCAATGACCCCGTCACTGCTTCTGTACACTCCTTCTTCTCGGAAATTCGAAGTGTCTTTGAGGAACCTGCCCGAGCCTCTTCTGCTGAGACTGCCCTGCTGAACCTGGTCCAGGGTAATTCTTCCGTTGGCGAGTACGCCATACAATTCCGTACTCTTGCTTCCGAATTGTCCTGGAATAATGAGGCCCTCTGCGCGACCTTTAAAAAAGGCCTATCCAGCAACATTAAAGATGTTCTGGCCGCACGAGAAATTCCTGCTAACCTACATGAACTCATTCATCTAGCCACTCGCATTGACATGCGTTTTTCCGAAAGGCGTCAGGAGCTCCGCCAGGATATGGACTTTGTTCGCACGAGGCGTTTTTTCTCCCCGGCTCCTCTCTCCTCTGGTCCTCTGCAATCCGTTCCTGTGCCTCCCGCCGTGGAGGCTATGCAAGTTGACCGGTCTCGCCTGACACCTCAAGAGAGGACACGACGCCGCATGGAGAATCTCTGCCTGTACTGTGCCGGTACCGAACACTTCCTGAAGGATTGTCCTATCCGTCTTCCCCGCCTGGAAAGACGTACGCTGACTCCGCACAAAGGTGAAACAGTCCTTGATGTCAACTCTGCTTCTCCACGTCTTACTGTGCCTGTGCGGATATCTGCCTCTACCTTCTCCTTCTCCACTAAGGCCTTCTTGGATTCCGGATCTGCAGGAAACTTTATTTTGGCCTCTCTCATCAACAGGTACAACATCCCAGTGACCAGTCTCGCCAGACCTCTCTACATCAATTGCGTTAACAATGAAAGATTGGACTGTGCCGTGCGTTACCGCACGGAACCCCTCCTAATGTGCATCGGACCTCATCACGAAAAAATTGAGTTTTTGGTCCTCTCCAATTGCACTTCCGAAATTCTCCTTGGACTACCATGGCTTCAACACCATTCCCCAACCCTGGATTGGTCCACAGGGGAGATCAAGAGCTGGGGTACCTCTTGTTTCAAGGACTGCCTTAAACCGGTTCCCAGTACTCCCTGCCGTGACCCTGTGGTTCCCCCTGTAATCGGTCTCCCTAAGGCCTATATGGACTATGCTGACGTATTTTGCAAAAAACAAGCTGAGACTCTACCTCCTCACAGGCCTTATGACTGTCCTATTGACCTCCTCCCGGGCACTACTCCACCCCGGGGCAGAATTTATCCTCTGTCCGCCCCAGAGACTCTTGCTGTGTCCGAGTATATCCAGGAAAATTTAAAAAAGGGCTTTATCCGCAAATCCTCTTCTCCTGCCGGAGCTGGATTTTTCTTTGTGTCCAAAAAAGATGGCTCCCTACGTCCTTGCATTGACTACCGCGGACTTAATAAAATCACGGTAAAGAACCGCTACCCCCTACCTCTTATCTCTGAACTCTTTGATCGCCTCCAAGGTGCCCACATCTTTACCAAACTGGACTTAAGAGGTGCTTATAATCTCATCCGCATCAGGGAGGGGGATGAATGGAAAACGGCATTTAACACTAGAGATGGACACTTTGAGTATCTGGTCATGCCCTTTGGCCTGTGCAACGCCCCTGCCGTCTTCCAAGACTTTGTTAATGACATTTTTCGTGATCTCTTATATTCCTGTGTTGTTGTGTATCTGGACGATATTCTGATTTTTTCTGCCAACCTAGAAGAACACCGCCAGCATGTCCGCATGGTTCTTCAGAGACTTCGTGACAATCAACTTTATGCCAAAATGGAGAAATGTCTGTTTGAATGTCAATCTCTTCCTTTCCTAGGATACTTGGTCTCTGGCCAGGGATTACAAATGGATCCAGACAAACTCTCTGCCGTCTTAGATTGGCCACGCCCCTCCGGACTCCGTGCTATCCAACGTTTTTTGGGGTTCGCCAATTATTACAGACAATTTATTCCACATTTTTCCACCATTGTGGCTCCTATCGTGGCTTTAACCAAGAAGAATGCCAATCCTAAGTCATGGCCTCCTCAAGCGGAAGACGCCTTTAAACGGCTCAAGTCTGCCTTTTCTTCTGCTCCCGTGCTCTCCAGACCTGACCCATCTAAACCCTTCCTATTGGAGGTTGATGCCTCCTCAGTAGGAGCTGGAGCGGTTCTTCTACAAAAAAATTCTTCCGGGCATGCTGTTACTTGTGGGTTTTTTTCTAGGACCTTCTCTCCGGCGGAGAGGAACTACTCCATCGGGGATCGAGAGCTACTGGCCATTAAATTAGCACTTGAGGAATGGAGGCATCTGCTGGAGGGATCAAAATTTCCAGTTATTATTTACACCGATCACAAGAATCTCTCCTATCTCCAGTCTGCCCAACGGCTGAATCCTCGCCAGGCCAGGTGGTCTCTGTTCTTTGCCCGGTTTAATTTTGAAATTCACTTTCGCCCTGCCGATAAGAACATTAGGGCCGATGCTCTCTCTCGTTCCTCGGATGCCTCGGAAGTAGAGCTCTCTCCGCAACACATCATTCCTCCTGACTGCCTGATCTCCACTTCTCCAGCCTCCATCAGGCAAACTCCTCCAGGGAAGACCTTCGTCTCTCCACGCCAACGCCTCGGAATCCTCAAATGGGGTCACTCCTCCCATCTCGCAGGCCATGCGGGCATCAAGAAATCCTTGCAACTCATCTCTCGTTTCTATTGGTGGCCGACTCTGGAGACGGATGTTGTTGATTTTGTGCGGGCCTGCACTGTCTGTGCCCGGGATAAGACTCCTCGCCAGAAGCCTGCTGGTCTTCTTCATCCTCTGCCTGTCCCCGAACAGCCTTGGTCTCTGATTGGTATGGACTTTATTACAGACTTACCCCCATCCCGTGGCAACACTGTTGTTTGGGTGGTCGTTGATCGATTTTCCAAGATGGCACATTTTATTCCTCTTCCTGGTCTTCCTTCAGCGCCTCAGTTGGCAAAACAATTTTTTGTACACATTTTTCGTCTTCACGGGTTGCCCACGCAGATCGTCTCGGATAGAGGCGTCCAATTCGTGTCAAAATTCTGGAGGGCTCTCTGTAAACAACTCAAGATTAAATTAAACTTTTCTTCTGCTTATCATCCTCAATCCAATGGGCAAGTAGAAAGAATTAACCAAGTCCTGGGTGATTATTTACGGCATTTTGTTTCTTCCCGCCAGGATGACTGGGCAGATCTTCTACCATGGGCCGAATTCTCGTACAACTTCAGAGTCTCTGACTCTTCTTCCAAATCCCCATTTTTCGTGGTGTACGACCGTCACCCTTTACCCCCCCCCCTCCCTACTCCCTTGCCCTCTGGTTTGCCCGCTGTGGATGAAATAACTCGTGATCTTTCCACCATATGGAAAGAGACCCAAAATTCTCTCTTACAGGCTTCATCACGCATGAAGAAGTTTGCTGATAAGAAAAGAAGAGCTCCCCCCATTTTTTCTCCCGGAGACAAGGTATGGCTCTCCGCTAAATATGTCCGCTTCTGTGTTCCCAGCTACAAATTGGGACCACGCTATCTTGGTCCTTTCAAAATTTTGTGCCAGATTAATCCTGTCTCTTATAAACTTCTTCTTCCTCCTTCTCTTCGCATTCCTAATGCCTTTCACATTTCTCTTCTTAAACCACTCATCATCAACCGTTTCTCTCCCAAACTTGTTTCCCCCACTCCTGTTTCCGGCTCTTCGGACATCTTCTCCGTAAAGGAGATACTGGCCTCCAAGAAGGTCAGAGGGAAAACCTTTTTTTTGGTCGATTGGGAGGGCTGTGGTCCTGAAGAGAGATCCTGGGAACCTGAGGACAATATCCTAGACAAAAGTCTGGTCCTCAGGTTCTCAGGCTCCCAGAAGAGGGGGAGACCCAAGGGGGGGGGTACTGTTACGCCGAGCGCTCCGGGTCCCCGCTCCTCCCCGGAGCGCTCGCTACACTCTCGCTACTGCAGCGCCCCCGTCAGATCCACTGACCGGGTGCGCTGCGATACCGCCTCCAGCCGGGATGCGATTCGCGATGTGGGTCGCGCCCGCTCGCGATGCGCACCCCGGCTCCCGTACCTGACTCGCTCTCCGTCGGTCCTGTCCCGGCGCGCGCGGCCCCGCTCCCTAGGGCGCGCGCGCGCCGGGTCTCTGCGATTTAAAGGGCCACTGCGCCGCTGATTGGCGCAGTGGTTCTAATTAGTGTGTTCACCTGTGCACTCCCTATGTATACCTCACTTCCCCTGCACTCCCTCGCCAGATCTTGTTGCCATCGTGCCTAGTGAAAGCGTTCCCTTGTGTGTTCCTAGCCTGTGTTCCAGACCTCCTGCCGTTGCCCCTGACTACGATCCTTGCTGCCTGCCCCGACCTTCTGCTACGTCCGACCTTGCTTTTGTCTACTCCCTTGTACCGCGCCTATCTTCAGCAGTCAGAGAGGTTGAGCCGTTGCTAGTGGATACGACCTGGTTACTACCGCCGCAGCAAGACCATCCCGCTTTGCGGCGGGCTCTGGTGAATACCAGTAGTGACTTAGAACCGGTCCACTAGCACGGTCCACGCCAATCCCTCTCTGGCACAGAGGATCCACCTCCTGCCAGCCGGCATCGTGACACACCACAGTCTGTAGAGCGGCGACTTCCACTGAATGTCCCCTCACCTGAGTAAGACAAGAAGGAGCCACGTATCTTGCTGCACCTCTGTCTTTGCACACGACATCGATGAGCCGCGATCCCGCTGCACCTCTGTCTCCCCACACTACAGACTGCTGCACCGGAAATCCAACAGGCTACCGTCAACAGTTACACCGCACTGATGTACCGACTTCTACTGAAATATTGAGTCTTATGAATTGTCCCTTCATCCAAAATAACATGTTGTACACACTAGCGAATTTTTTCCTTATCTCCTCTCCTTAACAGACGAGCAAAGTCTCCTATACTTCTAGCAGCCGCGGTCTGGCCGCAACTCCATCTTCACATGCTGCCGGAACACGGAGAACAGCATTCTGTCTTTCGTATCTGCCCTGCTTCTCATTTGGATAGCCGGGCTAACGATCCTAATACTCTCATGTTTCCACAGTATAGGATTCTTAACAATAGATGGACCACAGGATTTTGTTCATTATTAGTTTTACCTTTGCCAGGTGGTGTCTGCAAATAACGCTGACACTGCATAGTTCACATGGATATTATGTTTGTAATAAAGTAGAACCATGTTTTATTTTTAACCCGGTAACTCGTGTTGAGTTTCGCGTGCTTTTTCTGTGTATAAATGAGTTGCCTCTGTACATCTGCCACACCATTGGATCTGACGAAGAGGGGGTCCCACCCCTCGAAACCCGTTATCCTTAATTAAATCCAACAGCTATTAACTAATTCCATCGAGCCCAGCTATTTCTTCATATGACCACGATCTGAAGCTCAAACTAGTGAGCTGAGCCAGAGGAGAGAGCGCTTTTGCACACCGTTTTTTTTCCTGAGAACATGTGTCCCGGGGTCCTTCACAAATCGCACAATGTTTTTTAACTATATAAATAGCAAAAAGGTCAAAAATGAAAGTGTTGGTCCTTTAAAAAATGATGAGGAAGAAATTATAAACGGGGATCAGGAAAAAGCAAATATATTAAACAAATGTATTCACTGAGGAAAATGAAATGCCAGGTGAGATACAGCAAGATAAACTCCCCAGTACAGGTCACCTGTTTAACCCAGGAAGAAGTACAGTGTCGCCTACAAAAATTCTGATTGGGTGACTGTTACTAGTGGGGTACCACCGTCTTGGGTCCTGTTTTATTTAAAATATTTATTACTGACCTTGTAGAGGGGTTGAGCAGTAAAGTAGCAATCTTTGCAGGTGATACTAAACTCTGTAACACGGCAAACACTATAGAGGACAGTGCACTGTTTCAAATGGATCTGGATAGGTTGGAAGTTTGGGCTGGGAAATGGCAGATGAGGTTCAACACTGATAAATGTAAGGTAATGCACATGGGGAAGAAAAATCCAGGCTGGCATTATGTATTAAATGGGAGAACACTTGGGAAAATTGACATGGAAAAGGACTTGGGAGTCTTAGTTAATAGTAAATTTAGCTGTAGAGACCAGTGTCGGGCAGCTGCTGCGACCAAGGCAAATAAAATCATGGGGTGCATCAATAGGGTCATAGATGACCACGACAAGGAAAGAATTCTACCACTGTACAAATCACTAGTCAGACCACACATGGAATACTGTGTACAGTACTGGGCACCAGTGTACAAGAAAGATATAGTGGATCTGGATAGGGTTCAAAGACGGGCAACCAGGGTAATATGGGGAATGGGAGGACTACAGTACCCAGAAAGATTATCAGAATTAGGGTTATTTAGTTTAGAAAAAAGAAGGCTTAGGGGCGACCTAATAACTATGTATAAATATATCAAGGGGCAGTACAGAGATCTCTCCCATGATCTATTCATACCCAGGACTGTATCTATAAGAAGGGGGCATCCTCTACGTCTTGAGGAAAGAAGGTTTCTACACCAGCACAGACGGGGGTTCTTTACTGTAAGAGCATTAAACTCTCTGCCAGAGGAGGTGGTCATGGTGAACTCCGTAAAAGAGTTCAAAAAGGTGTCTGGATGCATTTTTGGAGAACAATAACATTGCTGGTTATGTATACTAGATTTATAGGGACAGAACGTTGATCCAGGCATTTATTCTGACTGCCATATTTAGAGTCAGGAAGGAATTTTTACCTCTAGTATAAGGGTTTTTTGCCTTCCTCTGGATCAACTTAACTCAGTAGGTACTTATTAGGGCTATAGGTTGAACTTGATGGACTCTGGTCTTTTTTCAACTTTATGAACTATGTTACTAATTTTGGTGAATGTAATCATACAAAAAGTGACTTTTTTGTGTTTATTTATTTATTTTCAATTTTGCACCACAAATTATTTTTCTGGTTTCGCCATAGAAAAAAAACTAAAGTGCAATAATAAAAAATAAAATGCTGTCCTTAAGGGGTTTTCAAGGATTTTTCTTTGTTTGACTATACTACAGTGGGCTGTAAAGGTAGTGTAGTGTACAATATAGTGTATGTACCTGTGTGTGACGGTGGACTCACAATTCTTCTGTGATTTTCACCACAATATTTATTGTTAACAGCACACAAAATTACTCAGGTCTTGCGTTTTCCCAGGTCACAGTATGTTGAGACATGACATCACTAGTCAGGTGAGCAAAGGACGCCTGTCCTGCTTCAATGGGTGGAGCGACCACTGGGTGGGAGAGAGATAATTTTGCTACAACTGTAGGCACCCTGGTTAGAAAACACTGGTCTTTTGAAGGGAATGCAACTCATTTGTGTTTCAATGGTGGGAGGAAAGTGACCTCAAACTTACAAGCAAGGAACTATGGGATGTGTAGTTTGAGAGACTAAACTCCAACAGGAAATACCCAGTTCAAAAAAAGATAGCCACAGCGTTATGGTAATCTCACAACATACCCATTTAGCCCCAAGACATGCACAGATCCTTCCTAAGCATGTCCATTACTGTCTGCAGGTACGTACTAAAATCATTTTATGGTGAATAACCCCTTTATTGGCTTAGTCTTGAGTTATTTTGAAGGGACATAACATTAAACACTGTTAGGCTAGGTTTCCACACAGGTTTTTCTCTGGCATTTTTGGAAAACTGGCAGTGCAGTTTTTGAGCCTAACCTAATACAGACTGTGCACTCACAACTTTACATTGTAGTAGACAGGGCCGCCATTTACTGGGGGCAGACTTGGGGGGTAGGCACTGGGGAGGGGGGCAGACTTTGAGCAGTGTAAGAAGGGGCTGCAAAATTTCTGATGGCAGCCCTGGTAGTAAAGTATACTTTCTTCAATGTTATCACATGAAAAAAAATATTACATATTGAGATATTGGGTGTATGTGAGCATATACATATTTATTATATATACATTTCAGTTTTGAGTTAATAATTTAATAAGTATTTTAACAAGAAAGATAATAGATTTTTATTTAATACAGATGCTGAACTCGTCGAAAAGAACCAATTCTTGGATTAGATGCTCCCCAGTCACTGTATCTCCTGTACTCTCCAGGCTTTAGGTAATACTGACGTCCTTTGTAGTTGGGCTCCTCATAGAACATCCAGTATCCATCATGCACTTGGCAGGAGTTGATGTCATTGTAGCGGAATTGCTCATGGACATGAGGACAGTCTTCAGTGAACTCCATCATCTGACCTTTGTAATCTTCCCTTTCATACACCCTCAGCCTGAATGGTCCACGATGCTATACGCAGACAGAAAAGAGTATTTAGTACAGTGCACTAATTGCAAAACCTAATACAAAGAATACAAGAACGTGAAGTTGAAGGAGATATTAAAACAATACATTTGTTTGTCAATGGATGTTTCTTGCAATAAGTACAATATTTACCTGTGGGGTTAAACGACAGGATCTGATGGAGTCATTGTAACCCATCCATTGTTTGAAGTCAGGATATTCTCCTTTTCTAAGGAAATACTGGTGTCCTCTATAGTTAGGATGTTCATACAGGATCCAGTTTCCATTCTCCACCCGGATAGAATTACAATGATTGACGTATGAAGACAGATCAGAGGAATCAGAGTTGCACTCATATGAGCGACCCTGGAAGTTTCTGTCCTCATAAAAGATAATCTAGAATAGATGAATATATTAGTTAATTGTTTGTTTGTTTTTAAAACTTTCCAATAAATAAAAGCCTCTCAATGACAGCCAAACAGTCTTCACATTAGGCAATTGCAAACCTAAGTCCGGGTTCACACAGCAGAATGTCCGCATGGAAGCTCTCCATGCAGACATACTGCAAGTTGCTGGTGCTAGGACCGCACGGAAATGCGCCATCTCATAGACGGCAATGCATTCCATGCGGAGTCTGCCGAATGAACAGCAGACTACCATTGAATTCAAATATGCTGCTGCAGAATTACCATGCAGAATTGCAATCCGGAATTCTGCATGAAAATTCTGTCATTTGAAAATACCGTATATACTTGAGTATAAGCCGAGTTTTTCAGCACGATTTTTCCTGCTGAAAACACCCCCCTCGGCTTATACTCGAGTAAACTCTCCGCCTGTCAATCCCTTCTAAGTGGTCTTCAACCTGCGAACCTCCAGATGTTGCAAAACTACCACTCCCAGCATGCCCGGACAGCCATCATCCAGACCCCCCACCCCCTTTAGTTTTGTACTCACCTCCGCTCGGCGGGACGTTTGGGTGCGCTGGTCCGGTGCTGCAGGACTGTCCGGTGGGGAGGTCGTCCGGTGGGATAGTCGTTCCGGGCTGTCCATCTTCACCGGGGGGCCTCTTCTTCGCGCTTCGGGCCCGGAATAGAGGCGTTGCCTTGACGACGACGCAGAGGGACATTGCTAATGAATGTCCCTGTGCGTCGTCGTCAAGGCAACGTGACTATTCCGGGGCCGGGCCCGAAGCACGCAGAAGAGGCCCCCCCGGTGAAGATGGACAGCTCGGAACGACTATCCCACCGGACGACCTCCCCACCGGACAGTCCTGCAGCACCGGACCAGCGCACCCAAACGTCCCGCCGAGCGGAGGTGAGTACAAAACTAAAGGGGGTGGGGGGTCTGGATGATGTCAAAGGCCGCAGTTTTCGTGCTGAAAACACCGCCCCCAGCTTATACTCGAGTGAACTCGCCGCCATCAGTGGTCTTCAACCTGCGGACCTCCAGAGGTTTCAAAACTACAACTCCCAGCAAGCCCGGACAGCCTATGGCTGCCCGGGCTTGCTGGGAGTTGTAGTTTTGAAACATCTGGAGGTCCGCAGGTTGAAGACCACTGATGGCGGCGAGTTCACTCGAGTATAAGCTGGGGGCGGTGTTTTCAGCACGAAAAATCGTGCTGAAAAACTCGGCTTATACTCGAGTATATACGGTATGTAAAATATAGCAATATATAAGGCAATGGGCGCACAGATCCAAAAGAGTGCCTTATATTTACATTAATGTGTACAGTAGATTAATAAGAACAACACAAAAAATTTAAAAACATGTAAGAAAAATCTTTACATTGTATTGTTTACAAACTGTTTCCTTTATTTTTAATTAATTTATCCAATCACAATAAAAAAAAATGTAAAGGCATGTATGTGCTCCTAAGTGCTACTTCTCAAAGAAGTATTGAAATCTGTTTAATTTTTTTAAATGAACTGGTGCCAGAAAGTTTAACAGATTTGTAAATTACTTCTATATAAAAATCTTAATCCTTCCAGTACTTATCAGCTGCTGTATACTTCAGAGGAAGTTGTATTTCTTTCTGTGTTCCTTTCCATTCTGACCACAGTGCTCTCTGCTGACACCTCTGTCCATGTCAGGAACTAGCCAGAGTACAAGCAAATCCCCACAGCAAACTTTTCCTGCTTTGGACAGTTCCTGTCATGGACAGAGGTTTCAGCAGAGAGCACTGTGGTCAGACTTAAATGGGCACTTTCATTAACCTGTTGGGGACCACAGGCATATGGATACACCCTTGCGTCCTGGTACTTAAGGACCAAGAGCGTACCTGTACGCCAGTGGGAATTTCGATCCCCGCCGGTAGCCGGATGGGGATCGGATCGGGATAGCCTGGAAAATAGGGATGATCGGAGCTGTCAGAGACAGTTCCGACCATCCTGAAGGATAGGAGTGAGGTGGCAGTGGTGCCACCTCCCCCTATCCCCTGCGATTGGCCGATCAGAACTGGCCGGCAAATCGCAGGGCAGGGGTTGGGGTGAACGTTCATTTCCCTCGCTCTGCCCACCCCTGGATGTCGGGGGAAGAGCAGGGGAAAGATGGCGGTGATGGTGCGGCGGGGACCGGCGGCAGTTACCTCCGATCACGGTGCTGGGACACCGGCGGCTGACAGGAGGTGGCAGGCATGACTCGGCAGCTGTGAAAATCTCCGTAAGGTGATCTTCACTGCTGTATCTGGGAGTTTCAAAACTACAACTCCCAGCATGCCCAGACAGCCTTTGGCTGTCTGGGCATGCTGGGAGTTATAGTATTGAAAACATCTGGAGGGACAGATGTCAATTCAAAGCATGCCAAGACTGTCCAGGCATGCTGGGAGTTGTAGTTCGGCAACATCTGTTCGGCAGTCTGGGCATGCTTGGAGTTAAAGTCTTGCCACATCTGGAGGGCTACAAATTGGAGACCACTACACAGTGGTCTCCAAATTGTTCTCCTCCAGTTGTTGCATAACTACAACTCCCAACATGCCCTTCGGCTATCTGTGCATGCTGGGAGTTGTAGTATTGCAACAACTGGAGGCACACTAGTTGGGAAACATTGTCTGTTTCCTAACTCAGTGTTTCCAAACCCGTGTGCCTCCTGCTGTTGAAAAACTATAACTCCCAGAATGCACTGACAGACCATGCATGCTGGGAGTTGTAGTTTTGCAACAGCTGGAGGCATATAGGTTGGGAAACACTGAGTTAGGAAACAGACAGTGGTGCGGAAACACTGCGGTAGTCTTTCACTAATTCAGTGTTTCCCAACCCATTTGCCTCCAGCTGTTGCATAACCACAACTACCAGAATGGACGGTCTGTCAGTGCATGCTGGGAGTTGTAGTTTTGCCCCCACAACCCCACACACACTTGAATGTAAACTGAATAAAGAGTAAAACACTACATATACACTACACCCTTACAATTAACAACTTCTTGTATGTCGGTTTATCCAAAACAGAGCCTCCAGCTGTTGCAAAATAACATCTCCCAGTATTGCCGAACAGCCATTGACTGTCCAGGCATGTTGGGAGTTTTGCAACAGCTTGATGCACCCTGTTTGGGGAAAGCTGACATAGAGTATTTTTGGTGGAGAAGGCAAGTGAAACACTTACATCCGGGTACACCCCTATGAAAATCCCTAATTTAGGCATCAAATGCGCATGGCGCTCTCTCACTTCATAGCCGCGTTGTATTTCAAGGCAACAGTTTAGGGCCACACATGGGGTATCTCCGCATTCAGAAGAAATTGCGTTACAAATTTTGGGGGGCTTTTACCCCTTATGAAAAGGTAAAGTTTGGGTCTACACCAGCATGTTAGTGTAAAAAAATTACATTTTTTACGCTAACATGCTGGTGTTGCCCTTTACTTTTCATTTTCATAAGAGGTAAAAGGAAATAAAGACCCCCAAAATTTGTAACACAATTTCTCCCAAATACGGAAATACCCCATATGTGGGCATAAAATGCTCTGCGGGTGCACAAGGCTCAGGAGAGAGCGCTCCATGTACATTTGAGGCCCAAATTGGTGATTTGCACAGGGGTTGCTGATTTTACAACGGTTCTGACATAAACACAAAAAATATAAATACCTGACCACATTTTAACATGACCACCTGACCACATGACATGACCACATTTTGGAAACTACACCCCTTACAGAACGTAATAAGGGGTATAGTGAGCATTAACACCCCACAGGTGACTGACAGATTTTTGAAACAGTGGTCCATGAAAAGGAAAAATTTAATTTTTCATTTGCACAGCCCACTGTTACAAAGATCTGTCCCAGTGGGGTGTAAATACTCACTATACCCCTTGTTACTTTCCTTGCGGGGTGTCGTTTCCCAAATAGTATGCCATGTGGGGTGTTTTTCACTGTCGTGGCACCATGGGGGCTTCCTAAATATGACACGCCCCCCAAAAACATTTCAGCAAAATTCGCTTTCCAAAAGCGCAATGTTGCTCCTTCCCTTCTGAGCCCTCTAGTGCACCCGCAGATCACTTTACATCCACATATGAGGTATTTCCTTATGAGAGAAATGGGGTTTAACATTTTGGGGGACATTTTCACCTCTTACCCCTTGTGAAAAGGAGAAATGTGGGGTAACATAAGCATTTTAGTGGAAACAAAATGTTTTCTCATTTTCACGTCCAACTTTATTGAAAAGTCACCAAACACCTGTGGGGTGTTATGGCTCACTGTACCACTTGTTACGTTCCTTGAGGGGTGTAGTTTCCCAAATAGTATGCCATATGGGGTGTTTTTTGCTGATCTGGCACCATAGGGGCTTCCTAAATGCAACATGCCCCCCAAAAACCATTTCAGCAAAATTCGCTCTATAAAATCCCATTGTCGCTCCTTCCCTTCTGAGCCCTCTAGTGCACCCACAAAACACTTTACATACACATATGAAGTATTTCCTTATTCAAGAGAAATTGGGTTACATATTTGGGGGGGAATTTTCCTCCTTTTACCCCTTGTAAGAATAAAAAATATGGGTCTACTAGAACATGTTAGTGTAAAAAATGAAGATTTAGAATTTTCGCCTCCACTTTGCTGCTATTCCTGTGAAACACCTAAAGGGTTCACAAACTTTCTGAATATCATTTTAAATACGTTGAGGGTTGCAGTTTTCATAATGGGGTCCATTATGGGGTATTCCTAAAATAAAGACCCTCAAATTCACTTAAAAACTGAACTGGTCCCTGAAAAATTCTGATTTTGAAATTTACTTGAAAAATTGGAAAATTGCTGCTATACTTTGAAGCCCTCTGATGTCTTCAAAAAGTGAAAACATGTCAACTTTATGATGCCAACATTATATATTGTATATAATATAATAATATAAAGATATCTCCCGTATGATGTCAACATAAAGAAGACACAGAATCAATATATAATTTATTTGGTATGTCGATTTTTCTTACAAGCAGAGAGCTTCAAACTTTATAAAAATCAATCATGAAATTTTGGAATTTTTCACAAAGAAATGATGCAAGTATCGACGAAATTTTACCACTAACATAAAGAAGAATATGTCACGAAAAACAATCTCAGAATCAAATTCATAAGTACAAGCATCCCAGAGTTATTAATGCTTAACCCCTTAAGGACTCAGGGTTTTTCCGTTTTTGCACTTTCGTTTTTTCCTCCTTACCTTTTAAAAATCATAACCCTTTCAATTTTCCACCTAAAAATCCATATTATGGCTTATTTTTTGCGTCGCCAATTCTACATTGCAGTGACATTAGTCATTTTACCCAAAAATGCACGGCGAAACGGAAAACAAAATCATTGTGCGACAAAATCGGAAAAAAACGCCATTTTGTAACTTTTGGGGGGCTTCCGTTTCTACGCAGTGCATATTTCGGTAAAAATTACACCTTATCATTATTCTGTAGGTCGATACGGTTAAAATGATACCCTACTTATATAGGTTTGATTTTGTCGCACTTCTGGAAAAAATCATAACTACATGCAGGAAAATTTATACGTTTAAAAATGTCATCTTCTGACCCCTATAACTTTTTTATTTTTCCACATACGGGGCGGTATGAGGACTCATTTTTTGCGCCGTGATCTGAAGTTTTTATCGGTATGATATGTGTTTTGATCGGACTTTTTGATCACTTTTTATTCATTTTTTAATGGTATAAAAAGTGACCAAAATACGCTTTTTTGGACTTTGGAATTTTTTTGCGCGTACGCCATTGACCGTACGGCTTAATTAATGATATATTTTTATAGATCGGACATTTACGCACGCGGCGATACCACATATGTTTATTTTTTATTTTTTTTACACTGTTTTATTTTTTTATGGGAAAAGGGGGGTGATTCAAACTTTTATTAGGGAAGGGGTTAAATGACCTTTATTAACACTTATTTTTACATTTTTTTTTGCAGTGTTATAGGTCCCATAGGGACCTATAACACTGCACACACTGATCTCCTATGCTGATCACTGGCGTGTATTAACACGTCTGTGATCAGCATTATCGGCGCTTGACTGCTCCTGCCTGGATCTCAGGCACGGAGCAGTCATTCGCCGATCGGACACCGGGGAGGCAGGTAAGGGCCCTCCCGGTGTCTGATCAGCTGTTCGGAACGCCGCGATTTCACCGCGGCGGTCCCGAACAGCCCGATTGAGCAGCCGGGTCACTTTCAATTTCACTTTAGAAGCGGCGGTCAGCTTTGACCGCCGCTTCTAAAGGGTTAATACCGCACATCGCCGCGATCGGCGATGTGTGGTATTAGCCGCGGGTCCCGGCCGTTGATTAGCGCCAGGACCGACGCGATATGATGCGGGATCGCGGCGCGATCCCGCTTCATATCGCGGGAGCAGGCGCAGGACGTAAATATACGTCCTGCGTCGTTAAGGGGTTAAAGTGACAGTGGTCAGAATTGCAAAAAATGCTCTGGTCCTTAGGGTCAAAATGGGCTCGGTCCCCAAGGGGTTAAAACAAATGTTTGCACTCCTTATGGTAAATAGAACTTTCTAATTAACTTTGTTTTTTTTTTTAAATGAAGTTTTCTATGTTTTATTGGTCTTTAAAAAAGCTGCCACTAGGTGTCTCCCTACTTGTCCAGAGCACATTTTCCCCCATCTTTTGCACAGACTTTGAACTCCTGCTGGCCTGGCAGAAGTTCAAAAGCAGGAAATGCTAAGGGGTGTGTGTGCAGCCTTATCCAATCATAGCTCACCTCACACACTGAACTGCTATGGGCTGTGTGTAGCAGAATGAGGGAGGAAGTTCTCCCCTGTATGGCTTCAGATGATGTCACAGCCTGCTGGGTAATGCCCCTTCCCAGTCTGTGAATCTGACTGAGCAGAAAATACAGATCAAAACCAAGGTAGAAAACTAACAAATAATACAAATACAGGCAGGAAGTGGTTTATCATGATGGGGGCAGTGAACTGGGAGGATTATAAAATGTAACAAGATCATGAGAGGTACTCTTTAAAAGAACTCCAAAAAGAAATACAACTTCCTCTGTAGTATACAGAAGCTGACAAGTACTGGAAAGATAAACATTTTTAAATAAAAGTCATTTAGAAATATGTTTAACCCCTTAAGGATCAGGCCAATTTTATTTTTGCATTTTCGTTTTTTCCTCCTCTCTTTTATATTTCCATTCACAGACCCATATAAGGGCTTGTTTTTTGCATCACCAATTTTACTTTGTAATGACATCACTTAATTTACCATAAAATGTACGGCGCAACAAAAAAAATATATTATTTCTGTGGGAAAATTGAAAAGAAAACCGCAATTTAGCAAATTTTGGAAGGTTTTGTTTTCATGCTGTACACTTTAGGGGGAAAATGACATGTTTTCTTTATTCTGGGAGTCAATCCAACTAAAATGATACCCATGTTATATGCTTTACTAGAATTGTTTCGCTTTAAAAAAAATCTCAAACTATTTTAATAAAATTAGTATGTTTGAAATTGCCCTATTTTGACCACCTATAACTTTCTAATTTTTCCGTATACAAGGAGGTATGAGGGCTATAGTTTTGTGCTGTGATCTGTAGTTGTTATTGGTACCACTTTTGCTTAGGTATTACTTTTTATTAATTTTTTGGGGAATAAAATGTGACAAAAAAGCAGCAATTTTGGACTTTTTTTTTTTTTTTTTTACGTTTACCCCGTTCACAGTACAGGATAATGAACATTATATTTTGATAGTTCACACTTTTGCACACGTGGCGATACCAAATATGTGTATTAAATAATTTTTTACGCTTTTTTGGGGGATAAAATGGGAAAAACTAATGATTTACATTTTAATTGGGTGGAGGGGATTTTTCAATTTTTTTTAACTTTTTTATTTATACTTTAATAGTTCCCATAGGGGACTATTTTATAGCACTCATTTGATTGCTAATATTGTTCAGTGCTATGCATAGGGCATCGCCCTGATGAGTGTTATCGGTGATCTTCTGCTCTGGTCTGTGGGTGATCTGATCATCCATTTAAAGGACCGCACTGCCGTAGATGCCATGATCTGTATTGATCACGGCATCTGATGGGTTAATAGTGGACATCCGCGGAACCGCCATTACCATGGCAGCTGATAGGGGACATGGTATATCATGGTGCGTTAAGTACCACGGCACCATGATGTACATTTACATCCATTGTTGTTAAGGGGTTAAAGGGGTACTCCGGGGGGTAAACAATTATTATTAAAAAAAAAATTTAATCAGTTGGTGTCAGAAAGTTAAACACATTTGTAAATTACTTCTATTAAAAATCTTAATCCTTCCAGTACTTATCAGCTGCTGTATACCAGTGTTTCTCAAGCGCGCTCCTCAAGTATCCCAAACCGATTATGTTTTCGGAATTTCCTTCGTCTTCCACAGGTGATATAATTATGGTTAGTGAATCAGGCATCACCACAGTTATATCACCTGTGAAAGACTAAGGAAATCCTGAAAACATGACCTGTTGGGGGTACTTGAGGACCGTGCTTGAGAAACAATGCTGTATACTACAGAGGAAGTTCTTTTCTTTTTGAATTTCTTTCAAGTCTGACCACAGTGCTCTCTGCTGGCACCTCTGTCCATGTCAGGAACTGTCCAGAGCAGGAGCAACTCCCCATAGCAAACCTATCCTGCTCTGGACAGTACCAGACATGGGCAGAGGTGTCAGCAGAGAGCACTGTGGTCAGGCAGAAAACAAATTCAAAAAGAAAAGAACTTCCTGTGAAACATACAGCAACTGATAAGTACTGGAAGGATTACGTTTTTTTTTATGAAATGGGTAAGGAGAAAAACGGCGGTGCTCTAATCCCAATAACCTGATAAAAGTATAGAGGAATGTATTCACCCGGTGTATGTGGGAGGTCACAACCAGTGATCCCCCACTAACACCTGAGGTCCCCTTCACACTTTGAAACTGAACCAATCTCCGTCATGCAGACATCCCTTAGGGAGGGCGCAGGGTATACCGGAGTCACAAGGCCGTGGTCCATGGATATAGAATTAGAGAAAAAAAATGCAGAAAAGACCAGCGCTCGAAGATGGTTCAATGGAGATTGTAATCAAAACAAGTGAGGTAAAATGGCATAGAGGTACACTTACTTCACTAGGGGAGATGTGTATCGGACCTAACCTTTCACGTCATCCCCTTCCTGGTAGGTTCAACAGAGTAGCCAGACAGTCCGTGGGTGTATTAAGATACGGTTAAATGCAACGCATTTCGGAGGGCTTACAGAGTCGCCTCCTTCCTCAGGCATATAGTAAGACATAATAAAATAATCCTCTTATACATACCACGTCCTGGGGAGAAGCGTGTTAATTGGTGGTTCATTTCTCACAAATATCCGGTTTGGAGACCTGCAGATCCGGTTTAAGGACCTGCAGATTATGTGATCTATAACTGGGCCACATGATCATTAATAACGTGACACCCAGTATCGCAGTAAACTAAAATTTTCTTCCTTGAGGTGGTAAACCGGAAGTTTCATCACTGAAAGCCGCGGTCATGTGACACCTACCTTCACATGATCGAAACCACCTGCAGGCTTCCTTGATGCGCAGTATCTTTTGTAATTGCTTGCTGATCCTGATATCTACTGCATATAAGATTGCAGTACATCTTTGAGGAGTGACTTACTTTATGGCCTTGGTAATTGCATGTAGGTTTGTGACTAATTGGACTATTGATTGTGTACTTTGATCTATATTAGCACGTTTACTGCCAGGATTTACAATGGCAAACTTTGTGTTAGTTTGTTTGCCAAGTGCGGGCAATATGGTAGGCTCCCAGTTCAGATGTGAGTTTTATACTTTCCAACTAATAAAGAAGGAGCTGATCGAATATAGAATATGCAGAAGAACATTCATTTTCTCTCAAAGCACAAGAGAGCTCAACTGATGAGCTTGAACTTGATCTAATAAGGGTATAAAACATGCTATGAAAAAGGGCTCTCATATTTGGATGAATCTGGGTCCCAAGATGACACAGGGAAAATGAATTCTTCAGGTGTAACAATATATCAGAAGGAATATTTTTAATGAGCACTTATATTATGTCTGTTAACCTTATAATTACTGAGGTCACCAATAGAGTGGTTGGAAGCATGTATCTTAACTATACAGTATGCATCACATTTATTATAAACGGAATCTGGCACTGCATGTGACATTGCTGTTTCCTCTATCAATCCCAGTGATCACGTAACCCTCATTACAGCTAACTGCTTAGAAACATTTTAATATTCCCCAATGATCTTTTTTAACATCTTTAAAAAAATGCATATATTGATAATGAACAAAAATGCTTCTACTGCGTGATCTGTATCTACATGACAACATCACCTAGAGACAGGCAGCCATGTTAAAACACTCACACTAAAGTAGTTGTTGTTGGAATAAGTATTATATAAATCTCCACCATTAGTCTGGAGGTAATGGAGTCATAAATGCAAATTAAATATATTTTACCTTAACCATTTTGTTTGGAGTTCTGTTGCATCAGCTGTGCACTGTGCTGTGTCCTGTCTCTTTTTATATATCTAGTACTGCTGATGTCTGCATACAACACAATGTATGCTGGACCCTTTTTTGTCAACTATAGAAAATGTATAGGTCTTTTGTTTTCTATTGTGTATGGTACCAAAGTTAAATGTTAAGCTTTTTTTTTTTTTTTTTTTTAAACAAAAAAACTTTTGTTTGTACAGTTGATTGTAAATCAAATTTCTTTAGGCCTTATGACCTCCAGAAAACTGCATTTTCCATAAATAGGTGTCTCTGGAAAAAAGAAAGTATGTTTTTTTTTTTTTATAATCCTGGGCACAGAAAACAGAAAACCATTAAACAGACCTCTAATTTAATCCAGATTCCAAATAAGATTCCAAATTATATCAGACTCTATATTTCATCCCTATATTTCTTTAGATGCTAAGCGACACCGCAAAAAAAAAATTCAGACCTCAAACCAGACCCATTATTTAGGCTCCCAGAATCCACCTCTAAGTAAATTCACAACTTAGACTATAACTCACTATTTACCACTCGGACAATATAATACATGTACACACAGGCAGATACTAGTCTACATAAGCATTATATACCATACCCTCTACATTAGCATTACATACAATATACTTATATACAGCATAAATCCTCCTCATCAATGGTGCCTGGGAGAAAGGCCTAATGTGACTGAATGTCACCAAAGAAGAGGTAAACCACATCAAAAATAAGATTTGTTGCAAATCACTGTAAATTGATGGTGGTTTCAAAAGCTATAGAGGCAGATTTATCAAAATCTGTGCATAGGAAATGTAATACTGTTGTCCATAGTAACCAGATTGTTTCTATCCTATATTAAAGGCATTTTTAAAAATGAAAGAAGCGATCTGATTGGTTGCTATGGGCATCTGAACCACTTTTCCTCTGGACAGCTTTTGCCCACGGCTTCGCTCACGTTAAATTTGGGGTAACACAGATTTACTTTTTATGATCCTTTAGTAATGAGGTAAATGAGGTAAACTCTACGGGCATCCAAACAACCCAAAACATTACATCTGCTGTTTCATGGAATTGAAGATTAACATCCTTTGAGGACTTTTACTGAGTCTGCGTGCAGGGAAACCCACCTTCTCGCGCTGCTTATATACTGCCAACAGTCCTCATATCCCGTCCTCCTATCCCGTCCTCCTATCCCCGTCCTCCTATCTCAACCTCCTATCCCGTCCTCCTATCCCGACCTCCTATCCCGTCCTCCTATCTCGACCTCCTATGCCGACCTACTATATTTACCTCCTATCCCGTCCTCCTATATCGACCTCCTATCTCGACCTCCAATCCCGTCCTCCTATTCCAACCTCCTATCCTGTCCTCCAATCTCGACCTCATATCCCATCCTCCTAACTCGACCTCCTATCCCGACCTCCTATCCCTATCATCCAGTCCTCCTATCTCGACCTCCTATTTCGACCTGCTAACTCGACCTCTTATCCTGTACTCATATCCCGGCCTGTAATATGTGTACTAGGTATTGAAATATCTCCAGCCGTATGGAAGTTATGTGGGGACATACAATTCCCATTGATTTGCACAGGACTTTAACCCCTTAAGGACCCATGACGTACGCGTACGTCATGGAGAATTCCGGCCCCCACCGCACGCCGGGCGGGGATCGGACCGGGATGCCTGCTGAAATTATTCAGCAGGCATCCCGTGCAAACGCCCAAGGGGGTCATCAGACCGCGGCAAATCGCAAGTGAATTCACAATTGCAATTTGCGTGATTCCGGGTCTATGGTGACCCGGAATATAAGGGGGATCGAGGTTGTCTAAGACACCTACGATCCCCCTTAAGGAATAGGAGTGAGGTGGCAGGGGTTCCACCCCTCCTATCCCTGCTATTGGTCACCAGAAGCGACGACCAATAGCAGATCGGGGGTGGGGGGGTTTACTTTAGTTTTCCCCGTCCTGCCCACCCTCAATAGGGGGGGCAGAACAGGAAACCGAAGGGGACCGGGATCCGAAGATCCACTCACCCATCCGGAGGCAGCGGATGACGGTGATTGGCGGGCAGCGATGACGTGCGGCTGGATCCTACGGAAGCCAGTGAGTTGACTAGCAACATCTGGAGGGTAAAGTTTAAGACCACTATACAGTGGTCTCTAACTGTAGCCCTCCAGATCTTGCATAACTACAACTCCTAGCATGCCCAAACAGCTGTTTGCTGTCTGGGCATGCTGGAATTTGTAGTTTTGCAACATCTGGGGGGCCACAGTTTGGAGATCACTTTGAAGTTCTCTAAAACTGTAGCCCTCCAGATGTTGCAAAACTGCAAATCCCAGCATGCCCAAACAGCAAACAGCTGTCTCGGCATGCTGGGAGTTGTAGTTGCGTACCTCCAGCTGTTGCATAACTACATCTCCCAGCATGCCCTTCGGTGATCAGTACATGCTGGGAGTTGTAGTTTTGCAACAGCTGGAGGCACACTGGTTGGAAAATACTGAGTAAGGTAGCAGAACCTAACTGAAGGTTTTCCAACCAGTGTGACTCCAGCTGTTGCAAAAGTACAACTCCCAGCATGCACGGTCTGTCAGTACATGCTGCGAGTTGTAGTTTTGAAACAGCTCAAACTCCTAGCGGTAAATTCCACGTAACACGCCAGTGTGAATGTACCCTAAAAACATTACACTACACGAACACATAATAAAGGGTAAAACACTACATATACTCCCCCTTACACTGTTTCCCCCCCCCCCAATAAAAAAAAAACGTATTGTATGGCAGTGTTTCCAAAACGGAGCCTCCAGCTGTTGCAAAACAACAACTCTCAGCATTTCCGGACAGCCACTGACTGTCCAGGTATGCTGGAAATTTAGCAATAGCTGGAGGCACCCTGTTTGGGAATCACTGGCGTAGAATACCCCTATGTCCACCCCTATGCAATCCCTAATTTAGTCCTCAAATGCGCATGGCACTCTCTCACTTCGGAGCCCTGTCATATTTCAAGGAAACAGTTTAGGGCCACATATGGGGTATTTCCGTACTCGGGAGAAATTGCACTACAAATTTTGGTGGGCTTTTTCTCCTTTTACCCCTAATGAAAAGGAAAAGTTGTGGGCTGCATGAGCTTGTTAGAGTAAAAAAAGAAAAAAATACCCCATATGTGGGGCGTAAAATACTCTGCGGGTGCATAACAAGGCTCAGGAGTGAGAGCGCACTATGTACATTTGAGGCCTAAATTGGTGATTTGCACAGGGGTGGCTGATTTTACAGCGGTTCTGACATAAACGCAAAAAAAGAAATACCCACAAGTGACCCCATTTTGGAAACTACACACCTCATGGAATGTAACAAGGGGTATAGTGTGCCTTTACACCCCACAGGTGTTTAATAAAAATTCTTCAAAGTTGGATGGAAAAGAATGAAAAAAAAAAAAAAGATTTTTCACTAAAATGCTGGTGTTACCCAAAATTTTTCATTTTCACAAGGGAAAATAGGAAAAAAGCCCGCACAAAATTTGTAACCCCATTTCTTCTGAGTAAGAACATACCCCATATATGGATGTAAAGTGCTCTGTGGGCAAACTAAAATGCTCAGAAGAGAAGGAGCTCCATTCGGCTTTTGAAGAGAAAATTTGTCAGGAATTGAAGGCCACGTGTGTTTACAAAGCCCCCATAGTGCCAGAACAATGGACCCCCCCCCTCCACATGTGACCCCATTTTGGACACTACACCCCTCACGTAATGTAATAAGGGGTACAGTGAGCATTTGACAGATTTTTGGAACAGTGGTCCGTGAAAATGAAAAATGTAATTATTAAATTATTAAACTCTGTGAGGAGTGTAGTTTCCAAAATAGGGTCACATGTGGGGGGGGGTCCACTGTTCTGGCAGCATGGGGGACTTTGTAAATGCACATGGCCCCTGATTTCCATTCCAAAAATTTTTTTCCAAAAGCTCAATGGCGTTCCCTCTCTTCTGAGCATTGTAGTGCGCCAGCAGAGCACTTGATGTCCACACATGGAGTATTTCCATACTCAGAAGAGATGGGGTTACAAATTTTGGGGGTCATTTTGTCCTATCATCCCTTGTAAAAAAAAATTTAATTTGAGGGAAAACTAGCATTTTAGTGAAAAATATATATAAATCATTTACACATCCAAATTTAACGAAAAGTCGTCAAACACCTGTGGGGTGTTAAGGCTCACTGGACCACTTGTTACGTGCCTTGAGGGGTGTCATTTCTAAAAAGTATGCCATGTGGTTTTATTTTTTTGCTGTCCTTTCACCATAGTGGCTTCCTAAATGGGACATGCCCCCAAAAACCATTTCAGCAAAGTTTGCTTTTCAAAAGCCAAATGTGACTCTTTCTCTTCTGAGCATTATATTTCGCCCGCAAAGCATTTTACGTCCTAACATGGGGTATTTCCATACCATAGGGGCTTCTTAAAATGTGACATGGCCCCCAAAAACCATTTCAGAAAAACTCACTCTCCAAAATCCCACTGTCGCTCCTTATTCTTCTCAGCTCGCCGAACATTTGACATACATTTTAACATTTTCTTACTCGAGAGAAATTGGGTTACACATTTTAGGAACATTTCTCTCCTTTTACCCCTTTTAAAAATTCAATAACTGGGTCTACAAGAACATGCGAGTGTAAAAAATGATGATTTTGAATTTTCTCCTTCAATTTGCTGCTATTCCTGTGAAACACCTAAAGGGTTAACAAACCTTTTGAATGTTATTTTGATTACTTTGAGGGGTGCAGGTTTTATAATAGGGTCATTTGTGGGGTATTTCTAATATGAAGGCCCTTCAAATCCACTTCAAAACAGAACTGGTCCCTGAAAAATGTTGATTTTGAAAATTTTGTTTAAAATTGGAAAATTGCTGCTTTATTTTGAAGTCCTCTGATATCTTCCAAAAGTAAAAACATGTCAACTTTATGATGGAAACATAAAGTAGACATATTGTATATGTGAATCAATATATAATTTATTTGGAATATTCATTTTCCTTATAAGCACTAACATAAAGTAGAATATGTCACGAAAAAACTATCTCGGAATCAGAATGAAAGGTAAAAGCATCCTAGAGTTATTAATGTTTAAAATGACAGTGGTCAGATGTGCAGAAAATGGCCGGGTCCTACAGTGAAAATTGGCTGGGTCCTAAAGGGGATAAACAAAAACCCAGACCCTCACAAATGGGGTAGTTAAGGGTTAAATTAACTATCCTATATTTTAAGTGGACATATAAGTAACATGTGACCAAGTATTATCAAAATATCTCCAGCTGTTTGGAAGTTATGCAGTAACATATATTTCCCATAGACTTGTATGGGACTTTAACCCCTTAAGGACCAAGGACGTACCGGTACGTCCTTGGTCCTGCTCTCCTGATATAAAGCGGGGTTAAACAGTACACATCCGGGACCCGCCTCTAATAGCGCGCAGCGCCGCGTGCTATTAACCCTTTAGCCGCGCGCTCAGAGCTGAGCCGTGAGGCTAAAAGCAAAACCGAAAGTTGCCGGCTAGCTCAGTGGGCTGTTCGGGATAGCCGCGGTGAAATCGCGGCATCCCGAACAGCTTACCGAACAACGGGAGGGCCCCTACCTGCCTCCTTGCTGTCCAATCGCCGAATGACTGCTCCGTGCCTGAGATCCAGGCATGAGCAGTCATGCGGCAGAATCGTCGATCACTGGTTTCCTATGAGAAACCAGTGATCAGTGATGAAGATCAGTGTGTGCAGTGTTATAGGTCCCTATGGGAGCTATAACACTACAAAAAAAAGTGGAAAAAAAGTGAATAAAGATCATTTAACTCCTCCCCTATTAAAAGTTTGAATCACCCCCCTTTTCCAATAAAAAAAAAACACAGTGTAAATAAAAATAAACATATATGGTATCACCGTGTGTGGAAATGTCCGAATTATAAAAATATATCATTAATTAAACCACTCGGTCAATGGCGTGCGCGCAAAAAAATTCCAATGCCCAAAATAGTGCATTTTTGGTCACTTTTTATATCATTTAAAAATGAATAAAAACCAATCAATAAGTCCTATCAATGCAAAAATGGTACCTTTAAAAACTTCAGATCACGGCGCAAAAAATTAGCCCTCATACCGCCCCATACACGGAAAAATAAAAAAGTTATAGGGGTCAGAAGATGACAATTTTTAAATGTATTAATTTTCCTGCATGTAGTTATGATTTTTTCCAGAAGTCTGACAAAATCAAACCTATATAAGTAGGGTATCATTTTAATCATATGGACCTACAGAATAAACATAAGGTGTAATTTTTACAGAAAAATGTACTACGTAGAAACGGAAGCCCCCAAAAGTTACAAAACTGCGTTTTAAAAAAAAAAAATTGTCACACAATGATTTTTTTTCCATTTCACCGTAAATTTTTGGGCAAAATGACTGACGTCATTACAAAGTAGAATTGGTGGCGCAAAAAATAAGCCATCATATGGATTTTTAGGTGCAAAATTGAAAGAGTTATGATTTTTTAAAGGCAAGGAGCAAAAAACGAAAACGCAAAAAATCCCGGTCCTTAAGGGGTTAAAGAAAAATCCCAACCCCTTTTTCACCCCCTTAAGGGTGGAATTTAGAAAAATCCTTTCTTATTCCTTGTCTACGTCTTAAAATCAACACCTGTGCAAAAATTCAGGTTTCTAGGTCCAAGGGTTTAGGCTGGGCATTGAGGAGTCAGTGAGTCAGGTCTTCTCTTTTTATATACTGTATAAGATTTTTCTGACAACATAGCCATATGAGAGTTTTTTTTTTCTTGCAGGATTAGTTGTCATTTGCCACTAATTTTGGGGAACAAATAACTTGATTAATAATTAATTCTTATTAGGCTACTGCAGTTTTCCAACCAAAGTCAGAGGTGGATCCAGTAGGAAGGAGAAGTATCAGTCCTTCTTTTACATTCCCATTTCTTTTGAATAAACTTCTGGCTTTGGGTTTAAAAGTGTGCTTGTTTAAAAAAAAAAAAAAAAACGTCAGAAAACAAACCTGTGTGGAAACCTAGCCTTAATCATACTAACTTCTGAGGTAGGCAATGCCTAATTATTTTTAATAATCATATACAGAATACTACTGTATGTACTAACATAAGAGAATATAAAACATTACATGTCAGACGTACTGAACACCACAATCACATGACATAAAACATTAAATACATGACATGTGTTTCTCCTGTAGACAATGATTCAAACTGATTAGATGTACACATAAACCTGTTGCACATACAACACGCAACAAAAAGATTCTGGACCTGACAACCATGTTGGTTTAGTTGTTGTACTCATAGAATACCCTTTGTCCAACTGAAGGGGCCCTTTTAGAACACAGTGGTATCCACATTTCAAAACTAAGGGAAAAGCAAGATCACTCATAACAATGGGCATGTACCTCTGAATGATACTGCCCACTTTTATGTATTTAGTACTGTACTTCATAGAGAAAACTAGAGCCTATTTCTGGCCAGTCATACCTTGTTGATTTTAAAAATCTGCTTCCATCCTGTAGTTGCGACAGGCCCCGATCATTTTGCCTATACGTAAATCATGAATCACATGGACTGGATGGCACAATATCGCACGCAAGATGAAATTTACTGTAGTGCCTTTCTTATGTGTAATACTAATAATGCATTTATTGACACTATTGGCAACCAGATGGCGATCATAAAAGGTAGTTTGTGATGAACAATGGGAGCAATGGAAATAATGGAATGCTTGTCAGCACAAAAGTTCTATAGTTCAAATTTACTCATCGAAATTTACTTTTTCCATAAGTCCCTCGACAGTACACTTACAGATTAACAGCTCCCCTTTTTCTTCTACAACAGAAGAAAAACAAACTCAAATTATAGATAATCAGTAATAAGTAACCCCTTAAGGACCAGGACAATTTTCACTGTAGGACCAGAGCGTTTTTTGCACATCTGACCACTGTCACTTTAAGCATTAATAACTCTGGGATGCTTTTACCTTTCATTCTAATTCAGAGATTGTTTTTTCGTGACATATTCTACTATATGTTAGTGGTAACCTTTTGCCGATACTTGCATAATTTCTTGGTGAAAAATTCCAAAATTTTATTTAAAAAATAGAAAATTTAGCATTTTTCTAAATTTGAAGCTCTCTGCTTGTAAGGAAAATAGATATTCCAAATAAAATATATTTTGATGCACAAATACAATATGTCTATTTTATGTTTGCATCATAAAGTTGACATGTTTTTACTTTTGGAAGACATCAGAGGGCTTCAAAGTTCAGCAGCAATTTTCCAATTTCTCACAAAATTTTCTAAATCGGAATTTTTCATGGACCAGTTCAGGTTTGAAGTGGATTTGAAGGGCCTACCTATTAGAAATACCCCACAAATGACCCCATTATAAAAATTGCACCCCTCAAAGTATTCAAAATGACATTCAGTAACTGTGTTAACCCTTTAGGTGTTTCACAGGAATAACAGTAAAATAAAGGAGAAAATTCTAAATCATTTTATACACTCGCATGTTCTTGTAGACCCAGTTTTTGAATTTTTACAAGAGGTAAAAGGAGACAAATCCTCTCAAAATTTGTAACCTAATTTCTCTCGAGTAAGGAAATACCTCATATGTGTATGCCAAGTGTTCGGCGGGTGCAGTAGAGGGCTCAGAAGGGAAGGAGCGACAATGGGATTTTGGAGAGTGAGTTTTTCTAAAATGGTTTTTGGGGGGCATGTCACATTTAGGAAGCCCCCATGGTGCCAGAACTGCAAAAAAAAAAACCACATGGCATACTATTTTGGAAACTACACCCCTCAAGGAACGTAACAAGGGGTCCAGTGAGCCTAAACAACCCAACCGGTGTTTAATTACTTTTTGTTAAAGTTGGATGTGTAAATGAAAAAAAAATTTCACTAATGTGCAATTTTTATGAAGGGTAATGGGAGAAAATGCCCCCCAAAATTTGTAACCCCATCTCTTCTGAGTATGGAAACACCCCATGTTAGGACATAAAATGCTTTGCGGGCGAACTACAATGCTCAGAAGAGAAGGAGTCACATTTGTGGTCAATGCTTACAGGACAACGTACTTACCGAACATTGTTCTAGCAACCTTACCTAACGGTCTGAGGTGTGCCAAAACCGTACATGAGGGCACGCCTATAGAGGGCAAAAACACACAGATAGGGTTTGAAAGGTTTATTTTCAGAAACAACATTACAAAGCCAAAAACGTAAATACCTTGGCTAACTCAGCATGGGGGTTAGGGATATAACGTTCAAAACAACCAGAATCCCACCTGCCCAAGCTTTTAATCAAATGAGCGGGTACTTTGTGACGTGAAGTGGCAGACGCATACGGAATGAGTGCCTAGATATGGAGTTGGGATCGTGGCCCAAGGCTACTAGTGTGCGAACGAACCAAGTGGTTTAACGAACCAAGAGGTGGTGAGTGGTAGGTTATTGTGCGGGAGTAACGGAAATGTAAGGACCTGAGCTGATAGCGCCGCCAGCAACTGCCGCAACACCTGAACCGGGCACCATTTATGCCCAGACGGGAAGAACCTGACCTGTACTGGTGTGAGGAAAGTATGTTTCAGGGTGAGGGTAAAATATGGGTCCTGGAAAGCTAACTGGCCCAAACACCTAGTGGAGGAAACAGTAAACTCAACTGGTCGTAGGAAACCATAGAACCCTAAGTAAATGACTGATGACTAAACTGTCCAAAAACCCAAAGGGAAGGGAGTCCAGAGCATCAGACACACCTCGGAACAGTTCACCGGAAATGGGGACTCGACTAGGGGCCTTGAGTACTGATAACTTGAGAATACCCCTTAAAATAGCTCTGATTGGATGGGCGGCAAACAAGGACGGCCTACTAGGATGTTTGAGGGCCATGTGGTGTTGGATACCTGCCAAGTAGTTTTTGATGGTGCTATGTGACAGATGCAAAGTAGAATGGCAAAAGGCCACAAAACAAAGTAGGGAAGAGATATAGTCCTCCGTGTCTTGAGGGTTAGTGGCTAGAAAATTCTGATAAGCATCCCATGCCACCCAATAGGCCCTCCTGGTGTTGACTGACAGTGAACCGATGATGAGCCCGTTGGCAGTGAGTCTGTAGGAGCTCAACCCATTATCAGGGACTGAAAAGGGGGGACCAGAGAGCCCGCTGTGTCTGCCCCGGGCATTGTCTGAAAGAAGAGATGAAATTTAACTCTAGAAACGGACTCTGCAGCAACATTGTTAACCCCTTCTATGAACTTAGCAGTGAATTGGAAATTATGCAATAACGATAAATACACAAGCCTCCTGAGAAAGCGCAGGATTTGAGAGGATTTTGATCTGCCTTTGTTGAGTATTTCCACCGTGGCTGCGTTATCGCAGACAAAGGTGACCACTTTCCTGGACCAGAGCCTACCCCACAGCTGGGCTGCTACTACTACGGGAAAGATCTCAAAAAGTGCAGAACACGTTGAAAAACCCTGAATACCTCTAACCTGCTCAGGCCACGTGTCGGCCACCCAAATGGCTGTCAAAAATCTTTGCGAAACCTATAGATGAAGAGGCGTCGGTAAAAACCCTGGGAGAATCTAATGAGACACTGGGCACAAAAAAGGACACCCCATTCCAGTTCTGTAAGAACTCCTGCCACATGAGCAGATCAGCTACCGCCTCGTGACCCAGATGGACCGCAACCTCCTTACTAGGGGCTAGCGGCAAAAGTTCCAAGAGACCTGACAGGGCATACAGACCGAGGATGAGCCCAATAACAATTAAAGCAAACGTGAAGAAGCCTACATTGATTGTAGTTGCATGTTGATATATTAAAATTATTGCAAATCTGGTTGCGCCCCAGATACCTGACCGGTCTCCCCAACTTGTCAACATTGGCCGCGTCCTTCTGACCCCCGCCAGCCCCTGCGCCAGACCCTCTGCCCACCTGGCTGTCCTCTTGCGCCAGGGAACACCACGCAGCCGTATAAGAGATGGACTGACACAGAGTACAGGCAGGAGCCCTCAAGCCCGCAAAATGCCTACAGAAGAGGTCAGTATCTACCCTGGACCAATCAGTGACGTATCCGTACTGGGCGTGGTAGTCATAAAAATATGATCCGGCATATCTGTAACCTAGATCCGTCACGTCAAGGAGGTACATGTCTAATTCCTCCCTCCTGTCCGGTCTGGCGGAACAGATAACATCACGGAAAAGGCTAAAGGCAATGACAAACTCAGGTATGGACAACTTCCAGTTCAGTCTTACTCCTGAAGGTTACCGCCAGCTCCCCACAAGACACTGTTTTAGCCTCAGTGATATCATGGGTGGATATGAGGAGAGATGCCAGATTGACATCCCTGCCCTCCAGAATATCCTTGCGGATGCTGGCCGTGATGAAATGGGAAGGAGCTACCCTGGGAGGTTCCTTCTGCGTACCTGCTGCGGGTGTCAGAAATGAGGATGCAACTGGCATCAAAGCAGCACTAGGCCCCGGGAGAGGCTGACCAGCCAGCTCCATGACAGGAGTGCTGGCAGCTTGTGCGGCCTGCGCGTTGCTTCTGTCCATGGTGTCGAGCCTAGCCTGAAAGACCTCCATGGTATTCATGACAGACGACATCATGTCCTGCATCTGACTCCCAGAAGCACCTGACTCGGCAGCCAGTAACCTATAGAGTTCCACTTTCCGGGGGCGCACGCAGCGTACGCAATGCCTCTCCTGCAGAGCTCGTCCATCAGCTTGGGATGGTCCACAAGCGGTACTGCAACCCGCTGTCCCTCTGTGAACTCCTCAGCGGGGTAGCCGGCAGAGACATCGTCTCTTCGATGTCCGAGCCGTGTGACATATCCGCTCCCACCTAACCGGGCCAAACGGGTACCGGCATAAGAAAACAATCGTAAGAACACCGTAGCACAAAACGTACGTGGCTCATTGGAGCGAGAATACACACCTGATGACAAGCCACTAGAAACCGTAAGCTGCTCCTACAAGACGTAAGCTCAATCTAAATTTGTGAACATGAGTATGCCCTGAGCCAAGAAAAGAACAAGCAGCAAGCCTATGGCCTACACTCCCACCTGCACACAACTGAGCACCTGCTGGCAGCCCGACAGGAAACTGTGGTGAGACCACCGACCTCTGACGATAACAACTAGATAGACAGAAAGACACAATAAGGAAGAGAGCCATCTGTCGGCACGAATACTACCCCTGTCCCAAATAACATTGTTATTAACTATATATATACATATTTATATATATTTTTTTATTTATCCTTATGGTACATACTCATGCGCATTGTAGTGTGTTCCCCTACCCCATGACATGTATAACCGTATTACTGCGCTGAAGACGAGTCAGGAGGCAGTGATAACGTGATTGTTCTGAAAGAGACAGTAACAAATACCCAAGTATGAAATGTTTGATTAACTGTTCTGAGTGGAGTCAGGAGACAGTTTCAACTACGAAATTGCTCTGAAGACGTGTCAGTAACAATTAATTGTGTAAGTACGGATTGCTGCTCTGAAGATGAGTCAGGAGTCAGCATGAACGAAAATTGCTCTGAAGATGAGTCAGCAACAATTCCCCGTATGGGTATCAACTTAAACTGCTCTGAAGACGAGTCAGCAGACAGTTTGACTACTTAATTGCTCTGAAGACGTGTCAGTAACAATTAATAAGATGTATGTAGGTAATAACTACTGGTCTGAAGACAAGTCAGGAGACAGTAATGATAGTGCCATTGCTCTGAGGATGAGTCAATAACAATGCCAGGGTAGGCTGTGTTGCTGCCGTGACAACCGAGTCCGGGGACAGCAAAGCGGGAGATTGCTCTGATTACGTGTCAGTAACAATAAGAAGTATGTAGGGAATAACTACTGCTCTGAAGATGAGTCAGGAGAAAGTAATGATAGTGCCATTGCTCTGAGGACGAGTCAGTAACAATGAGAGGGTAGGCTGTGTTGCTGCCATGACAACCGAGTCCGGGGACAGCAAAGTGTGAGATTGCTCGGATGACGTGTCAGTAACAATATATGATGCAATGAGTGTAACCATTCTGAGGAAGAGTCAGAGGCAGCTAATGAGGTAACTAAAAGCCATACCTGACCGAGTCAGGAATGACCTCATGTACATTTAAATGATGTACTGGCGTGTACCTATGCCTGAGTATATGTAACGTCTAGAGGCCCCCCTTTTACCCCCACACTACCCATACCCGAGAATAACCCTCCACAGTCTCCCCCTTATTATTATTTATTTATTTTTTTTTTTTTTTCGTGACCCGTAGCAACCAGGCCCAAACTAACACAAACAAACCCCAAGAGTAAAATGAATGGGGAGGCAACGCACCTGACACACTAAGCCAAAGACAACACTGTAAAAGAAGAGAAGAGGGGGAGAAGGTATAAGCAAACAGCATGCTGCAGGTCACGTGGCAACCTGAAAAACCCCCACCGTACTTGTGTGTAACATGACCCCTGCGGCTGCCCGTACAGAGAGCCCGAGGGGAGCGTACGCTGAGGCTGACAACTGCCAGTGGCGTGAGGACTGCGTTCTGTCCCCCTGAGCCGGGAAAGGAGAGGAGTGCTACAGCCGCACCACCCCGGTAAAGGAATAGCGCATCCCGAGCGCCCGCCGCCGTCCCCGACCCGAAGGCGCACTCCTGCCACTCCCCCCGCCGGACAGATTCGCAGCAGGAAAGGGGGTATGCAGCAGCCGCTGCTGCGGCGAACAAGCCAAACACAAAGCACCGAACCCTCTCCCCTAAGACACCCGGCGCGGTAGCCGGTTAACCCCTTAAGGACCAATGCAAATAAACCTGTACGCCCCTGAAAGACCAGGCCTGTTTTTTCAAATCGGGGATGTCTGTCTTTATTAGAGAATAACTCTGGTAACGTTATGCCAATCACGATAATTCTGACATTGTTTTTTTGTCACAAGTTGTCCTTCATGTACATAGTAAAAGTAAGCCGATATCATTTGTAGTTTTTTTTTACAATGCAAAAAATCATGAAATTTTTACAAAAAATTTAGATTTTTTGCTATTTTAACACTAATTGGTTGCATATATTTATACATACTGACCAAATAGTTTATGAAACTTATACTTTCAGAAGTCTACTTTATTTTACCATCATTTTTTAGTTTTTAATTAACATTTTAAATTAGTTAGAAGCCTAACAATTTAACTTGAAATTTTGAAAATTTAGAAAATTTGAAAAGTACATCTTTTTTTGTGTGCTATGCAAGGTTTGCAGAAATTAAAAAGGTAGTAGAACATAGAAACACCCCCCAAATGACCCCATTTTAAAAACAAGACCCCTCAAGGTATTCGCTAGGGGGTACAGCAAGTATTTTAACACCATAGTTTTTTGGCAGGAATTATTACAAAGTCAGTGTTAAAAATTCGAAAATTGCAATTTTTCACAAATGCATCATTTGGGGGGCATATTTTTTGTACATCACTTATGATATTGAAAGAAATGCACCCTATATTTTATTTAGCTGCTTGTCCCATGTTCGGAAATACCCCCGCTTAGGCCATATATGGTTCCTTGGCCGCGTGGTAGGACTCAGAAGGAGAGGAGCGCCATTTGGCTTTCAGGGCAGAACAGTACCCCCACCCCCACAAGTGACCCCAGTTATATACCACACCCCTACAAGTTATTGGCTGGACCAGGGACCTCTCTGATTGGTCCTTGGTCGGCTGGCAGTATAACGCGTCTGTCTGTGACAGTTAAGGCTCCTGATGGATATATCCGCCATGTTGTGGGAATAAGCACCCTCTCATGGCGAATATATCCATTACTGCTGCGGCTGGGTAGCTCAGTGTGTCCGCTCATGACTGCTGGCGGGAAATCCGCCGCTATGAGTGGACGCACAAAGCTACCCAGCCGCAGCAGCGAGCTCATTACCGTGACTGCTGCATAATGTGTAGGATCACGTGGCGGACATCCACAGCATATTACATGCTGCGGATGTCCGCCAATGCGATCCTACACATTATGCTTTTTTTTTTTATTAGATTCATTTAATAAATGTATTTTTAATATATATTTTTTTTACACTTTTATTACATTTTTATTTATTTTTACACTTTTATTTTATTTATTTATTTATTTTTACACTTTTTAATGCTTTGGAATACTTAGTATTCCAAAGCATTGCAGTTATATGCTGCCTGCCAGTTTTCACTAGCAGGCAGCATATTAGGACGTGCCTCTCAGGCAATACCCAGGGCAGACCTGGGGGTGTTTGTAGGACCCCCGGCAGCCCAGGTATGCAGTAGCACCCCTCGATCGCGATGCGGGGTGCTGCAGGAGAGACAGAGGGAGCCCCCTCCCTCTGTCAGAACTCCTTACAGTGCGCGGTCACTTCTGACCGCGGCTGTAGGGGTTAAACTGTCAGGAGTGAAGTGAACTTCACTCCCGGCAGTGCGGCCACACACAGCACCCCGCGATCGCGCTGCGGGGTGCTGCAGAGGAGACAGAGGGAGCCCCCTCCCTCTGTCAGAACTCCTTACAGCGCGCGGTCACTTCTGACCGCGGCTGTAAGGGTTAAACTGTCGGGAGTGAAGTGAACTTCACTCCCGGCAGTGCGGCAGGCCCCGGCCAGCCGCGTTTTACACGCAGCACCCCGCGATCGCGATGTGGGGTGCTGCAGAGGAGACAGAGGGAGCTCCCTCCCTCTGTCATAACACTTACAGCCCGCGGTCACTTCCGACCGCGGCTGTAAGGGTTAAAACTGCCGGGACCGAAGTTTACTTCGGTCCTGGCAGTGCAGCAGGGTCCCGGCTGTGTGATACAGCCGAGTCCCTGTCGCGATCTCGTGGGTGCACTGGGCAGCACCCACGAGAATAATGGACGAGTATAAACGTCCAGGTGCCGGAACGCCCGCCAACCTGGACGTCTATACTCGTCCATGGTCGTTATCGGGTTAAGAAAGCCATGCCGACGAGCGGCACTTACCTGATACAGCAACGAAATGGCAATGTACGAAAACCAAGCACCGGGAACACCAAAGAACGCCGGGAACGTAAGAGCTAGTGGCAGTGTACTATAAAGAAACACTGCTGAAGGCTACACCTGTTGCAGGTAAGGGGAGGGTATATATAGGGACTCCCAGCTCCTCCGACAAATTAAGCCCAATGGGCTTCCACTTGGCTTTTTGAAAGCAAATTTTGCTGAAATGGTCTTTGAGGGGCATGTCGCATTTAGGAAGGCCCTGTGGTGCCAGAATAGCAAAAAATACCCACATGGCATACTATTTTGGAACCTACACCTCTCAAGTAACAAGGGGTCCAGTGAGCCTTAACACTTCACAGGTATTTCACGACTTTTTGTTAATGTTGGATGTGTAAATAAAAAAATAAAAAAATTTTCACTAAAATTCTGTTTTTCCCCCAAATTTTTAATTTTTACAAGGGGTAATAGGAGAAAATTATCACCAAAATTTGTAACCCCATTTCTTCTGAGTATGGAAATACCCCATTGTGTATACGCCAAGTGCTCTGCTGGTGCACTACAATGCTCAGAAGAGGAGCGCCATTGAGCTTTTGGAAAGGGAATTTGTTTAGAATGGAAGTCAGGGGCCAAGTGCGTTTACAAAGCCCCCGTGGTGCCAGAACAGTGGACCCCCCACATTTGATCTCATTTTGAAAACTTCACCCCTCATAGAATTTAATAAGGGGTGCAGTGAGTATTTACACCCTACTGGCGTTTGACAGATCTTTGGAACAGTGGGCTGAGCAAATGCAAAATTAAATTTTTCATTTTCATGGACCACTGATCCAGAAAACTGTCAGACACCTGTGGGGCATAAATGCTCACTGTACCCCTTATTACATTACGTGAGGGGTGTAGTTTCCAAAATGGGGTCACATGTGGGAGGGTTCCATTGTTCTGGCACTATGGGAGCTTTGTAAACACACGTGACCTTCAATTCCTGACAAATTTTCTCTTCAAAATCCCAATGGCGCTCCTTCTCTTCTGAGCATTTTAGTTTGCCCGCAGAGCACTTTACATCCACATATGGGGTATTTATGTATTCAGAAGAAATGGGGCTACAAATTATGGAGGCTTTTTTTCCCATTTTCCCTTGTGAAAATGAAAAAATTAAAGTAACAACAGTATTTTAGTGATTTTTTTAAATTTTTTTTTTAATTTTCCCATCAAACTTTAATGAAAACTCGTCAAACACCTGTGGGGTGTTAAAGGGGCTATCCAGGAAAAAACTTTTTTATATATATATTAATTGGCTCCAGAAAGTTAAACAGATTTGTAAATTACTTCTATTAAAAAATCTTAATCCTTTCAGTACTTATGAGCTTCTGAAGTTAAGGTTGTTCTTTTCTGTCTAAGTTCTCTCTGATGACACCTGTCTCGGGAATGCCCAGTTTAGAAGCAAATCCCTATAGCAAACCTCTTCTAAACTGGGCGTTTCCCGAGACAGGTGTCATCAGAGAGCACTTAGACAGAAAAGAACAACCTTAACTTCAGAAGCTCATAAGTACTGAAAGGATTAAGATTTTTTAATAGAAGTAATTTACTAATCTGTTTAACTTTCTGGAGCCAGTTGATATATTTAAAAAAGTTTTTTCCTGGAATACCCATTTAAGGCTCACTATACCCCTTGTTACATTTCGTGAGGGGTGCAGTTTCCAAAATGGGGTCACATGTGGGTATTTATTTTTTTGCGTTTATGTCAGAACCGCTGTAAAATCAGCCACCCCTGTGCAAATCACCAATTTAGGCCTCAAATGTATATAGTGCGCTCTCACTCCTGAACCTTGTTATACGCCCGCAGAGCATTTTACGCCCACATATGGGATATTTCCGTACTCGGGAGAAATTGCGTTACAAATTTTGGGGGTCTTTTTTTCCTTTTACCTCTTGTGAAAATAAAAAGTAAAGGGCAACACCAGCATGTTAGTGTAAACATTTTTTTTTTTCACTAACAGGCTGGTGTAGACCCCAAATTTTCCTTTTCACAAGGGGTAAAAGGAGAAAAAGCCCCACAAAATTTGTAGTGCAATTTCTCCCGAGTACGGAAATACCCCATATGTGGCACTAAACTGTTTCCTTGAAATATGACAGGGCTCCGAATTGAGAGAGAGCGCCATGCACATTTGAGGACTGAATTAGGGATTGCATAGGGGTGGACATAGGGGTATTCTACGCCAGTGATTCCCAAACAGGGTGCCTCCAGCTTTTGCAAAACACCCAGCATTTCCGGACAGCCACTGAAACAACAGGAGGCTCCGTTTTGAAAACACTGCTATACAATATGTTTTTCTTTTTTATTGGGGGGGGGGGGGACAGTGTAAGGGGGTGTATATATAGTGTTTTACCCTTTATTATGTGGTAGTGTAGTGTTTTTAGGGTACATTCGCACTGGTGGGTAACAGTGAGCTTACCGCTATGATTTTGCACTGCGGCGAAAAATTTGCCGCAGCTCATACTTGAAGCAGGAAACTTACTGTAAACCCGTCCATGTGAATGTACCCTGTACATTCACATGGCGAGCGAACCTCCAGCTGTTTCAAAACTACAACTCCCAGCATGCACTGACAGACCGTGCATGCTGGGAGTTGTACTTTTGCAACAGCTGGAGGCATACTGGTTGGAAAACCTTCAGTTAGGTTCTGCTACCTAACTCAGTATTTTCCAACCAGTGTGCCTCCAGCTGTTGCAAAACTACAACTCCCAGCATGTACTGATCACCGAAGTGCATGCTGAGAGATGTAGTTATGCAACAGCTGGAGGTACGCAACTCCAACTCCCAGCATTCCGAGACAGCTGTTTGCTGTTTGGGCATGCTGGGATTTGCAGTTTTGCAACATCTGGAGGTCTACAGTTTAGAGACCACTGCACAGTGATTTCCAAACTGTGGACCTCCAGATGTTGCAAAACTACAAATCCCAGCATGCCTAGACAGCAAACTGCTATGTGGGCATGCTGGGAGTTTTAGTCTTGCAAGATCTAGAGGGCCACAGTTCACTGCACAGTGATCTCCAAACTGTGACCCTCCAGCTGTTGCAAAATTACAAATCCCGGCATGACAGGTGTCTGGGCATGCTAGGAGATGTAGTTTTGCAGCATATGGATGGCAACAGTGTAGAGACCACTATATAGTGGTCTCAAACCGTGGCCCTCTAGGTGTTGCTAAGCAACTTACCGGCTTCCGTCAGATCCAGGGAGCCAGCCGTACGACATGCCGCCCGCGCCGATCTCCGACACCGATCGTCGCCCGCAACCACGCCCACAGGGTAAGTGGATCTTTGGCGCCGGTCCCCTTTGGTTCCCCATTCTGCCCCGCCTATTGTGGGTGGGCAGAACGGGGAAAACAAAAGTTAACCCCCCCCCCCCCGATCTGCTATTGGATGTCGCTTGTAGATGCCCAATAGCAAGGATAGGAGGGGTGGCACCTCTGCCACCTCACTCCTATCCCTTCAGGGGGATCATCGGTGTCTTTGACAACCACGATCCCCCTTATATTCCGGGTCATTATAGACCCGTAATGACCCGGAATCGCGCAAATCGCAAGTGTGAATTCACATGCGCCGATCGCCAACATGGGCATTTGCGCGGGGTGCCTGCTGATCGATATCAGCAGACACCACGGTCCCCGCCCGGCAGGGACCAAAATTCCCACGGGCGTACAGATACGCCCTTGGTCCTTAAGTACCAGAGAGCAAAGGCGTACCTCTATGCCCTTGGTCCTTAACAGGTTAAACAATTAAACAGGTTAGCTTACAAAGCTACCATTGACACAGGGAATAGGTGTGCATTCATGCAGCAATATGTTTATTAGGGTGGGATCGTTGTGCTGCCACGGGACTCATAGAAAGAATAAATTTAAACTTTCCTTTACGGCCCCCGTCAGCACACCAGGGGAAGCCAGACAGACACTATATGGACGCTAAGGCTAAGTCTCCACTTGTTTTTTTGCACTGCGTTTTTATGGATTAAAAAAACGCCTGGAAAATCGCAAGTGCAAGTGATGTCATCATGCGTTTTTTCTTGCGTTTTTTCTGGTGTTTTTTCCGGAGTTTTTTTCATTTGTGTGGAAATTGCACCTTGGCGTTTTTTTTGGGTACCCAAAAAAAGGATGCAGCAGTGATGGAAATTTTTTTATTAAATGCAATGTATATATTTTATAACCCAATTTTTATTATTTTGTAATAAAGTGTGTGTTTCACTTTTTTTTAAAATACATTTTTAACAGACTGTTCCATGCTGGGAGTGATAGTACCTGTATTATAGACATATATCGTCCATAATATATCAGAGAAGCGAGCGGGTCTATACATCGCTCGCCTCTCTCCACTATACTCCGGCCACTGATGTCAACAGAAATTCATATTTCCCACCCAGAGCTGTGATTGGCCGGATGGTTTCAGCCAATTACAGCTCTGAGGAAAAGATGAATGAATGAGTGGCCGGCCCGGAGTATAGTGCAGAGCAGGGATGCGAGCGATGTATACATCTAGATAGGATGATCACAGAGGGTGTCAGTAGTGACATCCACTGTGATGTGTCCTTAAGCAGGCCCTACTACTCCCAACATGGAGCACACTCTGCTCCATGCTGGGAGCTGTAGTACCTGTATTAATAGACAGATCGCAGCGAGTGTAACTTCTGAAACCCGCTTCAATCTGTCTATTAATGCAGGTACTACAGCTCCCAGCATGAGGCAGCGTGTGCTCCATGTTGGGAGTAGTATTACCTGCAGTTATGGAAAGATCACTGCGGGTATCACTCCTGACACCCGCTGTGATCCTCCTGTATAATGTATAGATGCAACGGCCGCTCTCCTATGGTCCCCTGCAAGGCCGTATATATACACATGTTCCTATTTCTCACAGAGAGCTGTGATTGGCTGGAACCATCTGGCCAATCACAGCCCTGCGGGAAATATGAATAAGTGTAAATATACGTCAGGGCAGGGGACCATAGAAGAGCGGCCGCCGCATCTATATATTATACAGAAAGATCGCAGCGGGCGATCTGTCTATTAGTACAGGTAGTACTACTCCCATCATGGAACAGTGTGTTCCATGCTGGGAGTAATAGTACTAACTAAAAAAAATGTAAAAAATAAAGCAAAAAAGTGAAAAACACACACACAATACATTTTTATAATTGTCGGCTACATTTTTATTTCCCCGCACACATAAATTGATCCTTGTTTAAAAAGTAATAATTTTTTCCCAAGAATATACATTTCGTTACATACAATTTTTTCCTTCACTACTGTATATTTTTGAAAAAAAATTTTTAATGGTACCCTACGAAGTTTTATTAAAAACAGCTATCTACATCACTTTTTTGGATCGATGAAGTCCAAAAAAGATTAAAAACCGCCTGCAAAAACGCCAAAGTTAAAATCCACATAGCGTTTTTCTTGGCGTTTTCTCACTCAAGTCTCCACTGCAAAACGCAAAGAAAAACGCCAATTCTGCCGCATGGTGTTTTTTTGGTCAAAAAACGCTGCGGCCATATGTTAGCTGTAAGTCAATGAGAAATCGCAAATTTCGAATTCCACTTAGCGTTTTTTCACTTTGGCGTTTTTTTAATCCTTTTGGCGTTTTTTCACTTTTTCTGCATTTTTTTCAGCTTTTTGGCGTTTTGAAAAAACGCTGTAGTTCCCTCAAACCGACGTTTTTTGTCAAAATCGTGGCGTTTTGCTCCAATGGAAGTCCATGGGAGTGAGAAATCGCCAAGAAAAACGCTTTGTGGATTTTAACTTTGGCGTTTTTGCAGGTGTTTTTTAATCTTTTTTGGACTTTAGCGATCCAAAAAAGTGATGTAGATAGCTGTTTTTAATAACATTTCGTAGGGTACCATTAAAAAATTTTTTACAAAAATATACAGTAGTGAAGGAAAAAATTGCATCTAACGAAATGTATATTACTGAAAAAAAAAACTATTACTTTTTAAACAGAGATCAATTTATGTGTTCGGGGAAATAAAAATGTAGCCGACAATTATAAAAATGTATTGTGTGTGTGTTTTTCACTTTTTTGCTTTATTTTTTTAAATTTTTTTTAGTTAGTACTATTACTCCCAGCATGGAACACACTGTTCCATGATGGGAGTAGTACTACCTGTACTAATAGACAGATCACCCGCTGTGATCTTTCTGTATAATATATAGATGTGGCGTCCGCTCTTCTATGGTCCCCTGCCCTGACGTATATTTACACTTATTCATATTTCCCACAGAGCTGTGATTGGCCAGATGGTTCCAGCCAATCACAGCTCTCTGTGAGAAATAGGAACATGTGTATATATACGGCCGTGCAGGGGACCATAGGAGAGCGGCCGCTGCATCTATACATTATACAGGAGTATCACAGCGGGTGTCAGGAGTGATACCCGCAGTGATCTTTCCATAACTGCAGGTAATACTACTCCCAACATGGAGCACACTCTGCCTCATGCTGGGAGCTGTAGTACCTGCATTAATAGACAGATCGAAGCGGGTGTCAGAAGTTACACTCGCTGCGATCTGTCTATTAATACAGGTACTACAGCTCCCAGCATGGAGCAGAGTGTGCTCCATGTTGGGAGTAGTAGTGCCTGCTTAAGGACACATCACAGTGGATGTCACTACTGACACCCTTGTTATCGTTCTGTCTATAGCAGAGATGGAGCGACTGTATACATCACTCGCATCCCTGCTCTGCACTATACTCCGGGCCGGCCACTCATTCATTTATCTTTTCCTCAGAGCTGTGATTGGCTGAAACCATCCGGCCAATCACAGCTCTGGGTGGGAAATATGAATTTCTGTTGACATCAGTGGCCGGAGTACAGAGCAGAGAGGCGAGCGATGTATAGACCCGCTCGCTTCTCTGCTATATTATGGACGATATATGTCTATAGTACAGGTACTATCACTCCCAGCATGGAACAGTCTGTTCCATGCTGGGAGTAGTAGTACTACATAAAAAATTTAAAAAATGTATTTAAAAAAAAAAAGTGAAACACACACTTTATTAAAAAATAATAAAAATTGGGTTATGAAATATATACATTGCGTTTAATAAAAAAATTTCCATCACTGCTGCATCCTTTTTTTTTTGGTACCCAAGAAATTTTGGGTACCAAAAAAAAACGCCAAGGTGCAATTTCCACACAAATGAAAAAAACGCAAGAAAAAACGCAAGAAAAAATGCATGATGACGTCACTTGCACTGGCGATTTTTCAGGCGTTTTTTTTTTTAATCCCTAAAAACGCAGTGCAAAAAACCAAGTGGAGACTTAGCCTAAGAGTCTCCTCTGTCCTCCACTCGTTACCTGTATTAATGGCACCTGTTGTAACTTGTAATCAGCGTAAAAGACAACTGTCCACAACCTCAAACAGTCACACTGCAAACTCCACTATGGCCAAGACCAAAGAGCTGTCAAAGGACACCAAAAACAAAATTGTAGACCTGCACCAGGCTGGGAAGACTGAATCTGCAATAGGCAAGCAGCTTGGTGTGAAGAAATCAGCCGTGGGAGCAATTATTAGAAAATGGAAGACATACAAGATCACTGATAATCTCCCTCGATCTGGGGCTCCACACAAGATCTTACCCTGTGGTGTCAAAATGATCACAAGAACAGTGAGCAAAAATCCCAGAATCACACGACAGACCTAGTGAATGACCTGCAGAGAGCTGGTACCAAAGTAACAAAAGCTACATCAGTAACACACTATGCTGCAAGGGACTCAAATCATGCAGTGCCAGGCGTGTCCCCCTGCTTAAGTCACTACGTGTCAGGGTCCATCTGAAAATTGCTAGAGAACATTTTGATGATCCAGAAGAGTATTGGGAGAATGTCATATGGTCAGATGAAACCAAAGAAAAACTTTTTAGTAAAAACTCAACTCGTCGTGTTTGGAGGAGAAAGAATGCTGAGTTGCATCCAAAGAACACCATACCTACTGTGAAGCATGGGGGTGGAAACATCATGCTTTGGGGCTGTTTTCCTGCAAGGGAGACCAGGACGATGATCCATGTAAAGGAAAGAATGAATGGTGCAATGTATCGTGAGAATTTGGGTGAAAACCTCCTTCCATCAGCATGGGCATTGAAGATGAAATGTGGCTGGGCCTTTCAGCATGAAAATGATCCCAAACACACCAGGCCATGAAGGAGTGGCTTCGTAAGAAGCATTTCAAGGTCCTGGAGTGCCCCAGTCAGTCTCCAGATCTCAAGCCCATAGAAAACCTTGGAGGAAGATGAAAGTCTGTGTTGCCCAGCGACAGCCCCAAAACATCACTGCTCTAGAGGAGATCTGCATGGAGGAATGGGCCAAAATACCAGCACAGTGTGTAAAAACCTTGTAAAGGCTTATTAGCAAAATAAATAATAAATTCTATCAAAAATCAGACAATGTGATTTTATGGATTTTTTTCTCATTATGTATCTCATAGACCTGCGGCAGCACAGATACACACAAGACTTCCATATCCAGAAACACAGAATAGAGCCCATTCAACCCCTGGCAACTGTAAGTGGACCCGAGGAAGGCATTAGTGTATGCCGAAACGCGTTGTCCCCATTTTACCAATAAAAGTTTTACTGTCCTGTGCTGCTCGAGTGTTCTCTTCATGACCACAGTTGTGCAGCGCCACCACCAACTGTTTTTTTCGCCTTATTCGTCCTTCGATATGTGGAAAGTGGAAGATCACCGATAGGGTTGAGAATCTTCAAGATCCCCTCACAATTTCAAGACAGCAAAGAATTTACAGCCGCGTGGGAACAAGCCCACTTCTGCACACTCTAAAGTTAACCCAACTTGTGGTGGAAGAAAATCAAAAAGAGTATCTACAAATAAAATGGAACTGCATAATGCAAAATCTGAACAAGCCACCAGGATCTCGGAAAGTCAAATTAATTTGTTCCTCAAAAACCTCAATCAGAAGATGCAAGTTCTTCAAGCTGATATTAAAACCTGAAAAAGGGATACATTTCTAAGGGACAAAAATGATTTCCAGAGCAATAAGCTATTTACATGGAAATCTGCAGCACCAAAGAAAAACAACTTTAACAGAAAAAGAAACAATAAGGGCGTAATAAGCAAAAAACACACAGATTTTTGGACATCTGAATCTGACTGTACCTCTGATGATCAAATCCCCAGCAGGAGTAATCAAGCTGCATCTGCATCCATATCCACTACAGCCCATTTAGGAAACCCTCGAGACGGGGCAGGAGGCAAAGGAAAAGGGACTGTATACCCCAAGAAACGCAAGGGAGTGACGTGGTACCGCACCCGAATGAGAATGACATCATCAACCTTACTAATCATTTACTGAATAAGGACATGCTACAGGTCCTCTCTAAGGGCCTTAATTTTGGAGTAACAGAGGACTTTCGTGAAGAGGATTTTGAAATTGATATACAAAAATGTACTGCCACTGATCTTACAAATGTTCGAATGTTAGTAGAGCTAGAAGGGGGGATGTGTCATCTATACCAGAAAAGGTTGAAGAGGTGCCCTTTACAGGAGGTAACCCCTCCCCCCCATCAGCCCAGATAGTTGTCTGGAATTATTTAGGAAAGCAGTTATAGATGATGTCAACACATAATTTATCCTAAAGCATTGAAAAATCTATCTCCAGCTGAAAATACGGCACTGCAGGAGTTAATGGCCCTCGGGGACATCACGATTACCAGGGCGGATAAGGGAGGATTGGTGGTCATGATGTACACGAGTTACTTCTTAGCAGAAGGCGATTGGGTGATGTATCTACATATGAACCCTTGAAAAAGGACCCCACACAGAAAATACTTAACTCTTTAAGGTCATTTCTTAGGAGACAAGTAGAAGTAGGTATACTTTCAACCAAACTAGCGGAGCTATTGCTACCACTCAATCCAAAACCTGCAAAGTGATATACTATACCCAAGGTATATAAAACACTGACCCATCCCCCCGGCAGACCCATAATCGCGGGGATAGGGTCAGTGACAGAGTATCTGTCACAATATTTGGAATGGGTGTTGCGCCCCTTTGAAGAACACAAGAACATATCTTAAAGACACTACAGAGTTAATTAAATCTATTCAAGCTTTCCCCCTTGATACCACATGTAGTCTTGCATCCATTGATGTGGAGAGCCTGTACACTCGCATCCCAGTGGATGCGGATGTACAGGTAATCTGTCAATTCTTGCAGAGATCAGGTAAATCACAATCATTTATCAATTTCATCAGCAAAGCATTACATTTTGTCTTCTCAAATAATACATTCATGCATGGAACCCAGTGGTACCGGCAATCGACCGGTACCTCTATGGGTACACCAGTGTCATGCACTTTCGCAAATTTATTCTTAGCAATTTTTGAAGAGACATATATGTGGACAATATCATAGTAATATAGAGTGGGAAAGAACAGCTATTTCATCAATTTGTAGAACATCTTAATACTATTAATACAGAAAGAAACAAAAGCAGGGGGGTCCAGCACTTCAAAGAATGCAGCTTTATTGCTGAAAACAACACACATACAGTTAGAAGTCAGACACGTTTTGAGCGCATGTGTTCACCGAGGAAGAGTGCATGCGCTCGAAACGCGTCTGACTTCTACCTGTACTTGCGTCGTTTTCATCAATAAAGCTGCATTCTTTGAAGTGCTGGACCCTCCCTGCTTTTGTTTCGTTCTGTGGTGTGTGCCTGGCCGGGCACAGGTCCGTGCACCATTTTGGGAGAGGTGAGCTGAATTCTGTATCTTCTTTATTAATACAGAAAATATGAAATTTACAGCAGCATATGAGGGAAATAAAACTGAATTCTTAGATACACTTATTTCAATAAAAAATTAACAAATCATCATTACAGGATATCGAAAACCCATACCAAGAAACACACTGCTACACTTTAAAAGTTCACATCCCATTCAGACCAAGCAGGGCTTACCATATAGCCAATTTATAAGACTTAAGAGGATAAATGCACTAGATTCAGACTACCAAATGCAAGCAGAAGAGTTAAAAACATGCCTACAAGCTAGAGGATACCCAGAAAATATTATAGAGCAGGCATATCAAAAAGCACAAAAAAAGATAGAACAGATCTATTAAGCACCAAAAAATGCAATAGAACAAGTTCAGAGCTAAAAAGATTTGTTTTTTCGTTTTCCAATACCCCACTTAACAAAATAATAAAGCAGGCTATATATATAGAAACTGGGACATCCTGAAACAGGATGGAGATTTGGAAGAAATAGCAAAAAACAAACCTATTATTACATTGGAACATAATCATACAATAGGAGATTTAATAAAAAAAACTCAGAACAAAAATACACACAAAACGCAAGAAAATCGCAACAATTAGCTGGCAAAATCCAGTGTATCATGCATGCGGTCAGTGTGCATATTGCCTGCAGAATATGAAAACCAGTTTTATTATCCTAGGTGGCAAAGAGATTAGAATAGAACAGTTTATTGGGCTCTTTTACATCGGTAAAACTAAACACCAGATGTTTACTAGATTTCAGGAGCACCTTTATTCCCTGAAGACAAATTGTAGAACATCTTAATACTATTAATACAGAAAGAAACAAAAGCAGAGGGGTCCAGCACTTCAAAGAATGCAGCTTTATTGATGAAAACAACACGCGTACAGGTAGAAGTCAGACGCGTTTTGAGCGTTTTGAAATTAATTAAACATGTAACTGAAATCCATAATGGTGACCTGAAAGTATTGAAGTTTTCAGGTTTGCAGCATATCCCTGTTCCGAAAGCAGGTCTAAATGACAGAGCAGAATTTGGCCCTTTTCTGTAAGCCATAAGAATGTTTTTATTACTTATTAAGAATCACTGCTGTCAGGCCCAAGGCCTGATTATGGAAAAATACATGTGTTTTATAATTGTATCTGTGTGTAAACTAAGACCTGGGGGTGAGGGTCATTCAGACTGTGTGTTTGTGTATTGCATTTTATTGGGAGTCTGGCTGTTTGGTATCTCCTTTGAAGTCATGCACCTTGGTCCCATCATATAATCAAATAGATAAGGGGTCAGGAAGAGAGATGCCCCACCTGGTGGGATCAGAGGGGAGGGAGGAAATGGAGTTTCCCTCCAAAGAAGCAGATAAGACTTAAAATGCTGGACTCAACTGTTGTTGAAGGCTGTGCCAAAAGCTGACAAGAGCTGGACTCTCACTGACAAGGACGGCTATACCATCATGCTGTAAGAACTTCATCTTTTGTTTTCTGAACTTGCCTTGCTAAACTCTTTCATATTTTTGTAACTGTATGTCATTTTTTTCTGTATTTTTATATAGTGAGCACTGTGATACCTTTTATCAGATTAAATGTTTAATTAATCAGCTCTGGTCTTTGATCTCTAAATATATGAGCTCACCTTTCTGAAGGCAGCTCTGGTGAAACACGTTTATCTAAGGGTTAACTTGGTGACTTGCTGGGACTAGTAGTGGATACCCAGAGGTCAGGCGGCTTTAACCTTTGCACCATTACACTCTCTCTTGCGCCTTAGCTGGACCGATAGGGTGTGATCTTGACAACTGGTGGCAGCGTCGGGATATATTTAGAGATTTTAAGTGCTTGCTGGATTTTACCTGTAAGGAAATGTTAGCACTAAAAAGAAATTGCATTCATATCCTTGTGTGTAAATTCCAAAGACAGAGCTCAGTACTGGTTTAAAAGACATACAAAAAGAGTGCAAGACAGTTCTGTCCTCCCCATCTCCTGTTTTACCTCCTCTGTCTCATCTCGGAAATATGGAGGCATATCGCAAGCAGTCCAAGCCTGCACTGGAGCTAATGTGCCAAGAAAAGGACATCCCTACTGCAGGAAAGAACAAGGAACAACTTATTGCTGATCTTGTGGAGTATGATGCCCGTTCAGAAGAGCTGAGTGACATGAGACAAAGTCCTACAGCTGGAACTGCCATCCAAGGACTGATATCTCCTGGGGAATACAACATTACTCCCCATCAGGACTGTACTCCACATGAGGCCTTGGACTCTTATATGCGGACTGCCTTACAACACCTTGGGAATGTGGATGCCAATATGAAACTCCAACTGCTTCTCCAGTACCAAACTGCAGAGAGAGAGGCACGAGCCGCAGAGAGAGAGAGGCCCAGGCACGAGCCGCAGAGAGAGAGGCACAGATACGAGCTGCAGAGAGAGAGGCACAGATACGAGCTGCAGAGAGAGAGGCGGCAGAAAGAGAGGCCCAGCGGAGGCATGAACTGGAGGTTCTGAGGCTGAGAGGGGATGCTTTATCTGCACGCAGTGATGTGCAGGATCAAGGAGACCACAAACCTTGCTTGGAACATTTCCCCATGTTGGAGAAAGATGGTGATCTGGATGTGTTCCTGGGGGGATTTGAAAAGGTTTGCCGGCAGTTCCATCTACCTAAGGAACAGTGGGGATGATATCTAACCCCACGGTTGCGAGGGAAAGCTCTGGATGTGTTTGCTTCTCTTCCCTCTGAGAGTGACCAGGACTATGAGGCAATAAAATCTGCCCTGCTAAAAAGTTTTAATCTGACTCTAGAGGCTTATCGGAAAAAGTTTCGGACTTTGCAACAAAGTGCCACAGAAAGCTGCACTCAACATGCAGGTCAGCTAAGGACTGCATTCAGGCAATGGACTGGGGGCCTACAAGTCACTACCTATGAGGCCCTGGAGGACTTGATGGTCCTGGATCAGTTTCTCCAAACAAGGAGCTTTGAAGCCAGAGAGTGGAAATTGGACCGCAAGCCTAAGACAGCAACGGAAGCAGTAGAACTTGGAGATGACTTTGCCAATAACCAGGCGCCAGCAGCAAAGCGTGGATCTGCACAAGCTGGAGCAAGTACCTGGAGGGGAGCCACAGATCCACAGAGCACCACCAGCAGCTCCAAGCCAGCCGGAAAATTCTTGCCATCCGCACCAAAAGCAACAGGAGCCACATTGGGTCAGGGGGACACCCGCCGATTTTACAGATGCAACAATATTGGGCACCTGAGTGCCACTTGCCCCAACAAAAAGAATTCTCCACCATTAGCTGGAGAACACACAGCCGTTCGTCTGGTGTCCGGAGCGGTGGAGAAAAGAGCGGATAACCTGCAGAGTGTAACTGTGGGTGACCGGGTGACAGTGGGTTTGCTAGATTCTGGAGCCTCCTTTACCTTGACGCGGCCTGAAGTGGTGGATACAGAGGACATCCTCCCTGGAAGAACCATGGCTTTAAAAGGAATTGGAGGTGTGCGGCCTGCTGTGCCCATGGCTTGTGTGTACCTGGATTGGGGTACAGGCAAAGGTTTGCGGGAGGTGGGTGTCTCTGAGGACATCCCTGTTAATGTTCTGCTGGGGAATGATTTGGGTCGAATGCTCTGTCATTATGCTTCAGAGGACACTACCTGCACCCTGGATGGGCTAGGAGAGAGCCCTGTTCATTCTGAGGTACTGTGCGAGACTTTGGGAGACACTGCGAAGTGTGGTAACTGAAAGGGAGTGCAGGGGATTGATAAATGTTTACCTGTGACTGAACCAGTGATTTTTTCCAAAAGTGAAGTGGGGTGTATTGTGAAACGTGGTAACTGGGAGGGAGTGCAGGAAATTGATAAATGTTTACCTGTGACTGAACCAGTAATGTTTTCCAAAAGTGAAATGGGGTGTATTGTGAAATGTGGTAACTGGGAGGGAGTGCAGGGGATTGATAAAGGTTTACCTGTGACTGAACCAGTAATGTTTTCCAAAAGTGAAATGGGGTGTATTGTAAAATGTGGTGACAATGCATTGCCAATGCCAAAACCTAGTGGAGATGGGCTAGGGGGAGGGGTTGGTGTGCCCCTGGGGACATTTAAGGATGAGGGACCAGCAGTGAGTGATATGTCCCAATCCTGTGAGCCTAAGGAGGAGGAGGGAAGGAGTGACAGCCCTGTGTATGATGCCTGTAACATTGTTATGTCTGGAACTGAGGGAGAGGAAGGTGGAGATGCTAGTTCACCTGGGGGAAAATGTGCTCCCTGATGCCCCAAGATGGGGGGAGGGAAATGAGCATTTCCGGGAAGCTCTGGGCAGTGCCCCTTCCCTTGAAGGGCTGAGACAACGTGCTAAGCATACAGATGTTGACACAGAGGGGCATCGGGTATGTTGGGAAAATTATATCTTGTACTGGGAGTCCCTTTCCAAAGGCATGCTAGGGGCCCAGGAGGGAGAAATGCCGTTAGTGGTTCCTAGGCAGCACAGGAAAGAGCTGCTGAGGTTGGCCCATGAGACCCCCCTGGCAGGACATATGGGAGTGGCCTATGCGGTCATAGAGAAGGAATGTCTAGATGTGGTCTGGGCTTTGCAAAAATTACAGCCATACCTGTATGGCAGGGATTTTACTGTCATAACTGATCACAACACTCTACATTGGTTGGACAGAGTGTCCGGTAACAATGGCACCTTGAAACAAATGCTAAAAACATTTGTAGAATCGGAGGGCAGAGACTGGGAAAAGTATTTACCCCATCTGTTATTTGCTTACAGGGAGGTACCCCAAGAGCCAGGGACGTGCACAGACATTTTGAAGGGCAGGGGCTCAAGTAAAAAAAGGGCACTTTTCATAATTTAAAAAACGTCTGCCAGACTTAATGGGCAGATGTGCTGCGGCCCAGGGACACAGTGGACTCCCGCCAGGCCTCCTCGACATTCCTATCCCCTATAAAAGTTGGTGTTTTTGTAAAATCGAGTCAAGAACAGTTTCTATGAAGGTCTGCCATGTGTATATACACTTTAGCTGTGCTGTCAGTCTTATCTACAGAAAACATGTGACAGCTGCACTATAATATACTGTATTATAGAGGAGATTCATCAAAACCTGTGCAGAGAAAGAGCGGTGCAGTTGTCCATAGCAACCAATCAGATCGTTTTGCAGAGGGCTTTTCCTCTGCAAAGGTTTTAATAAATCTCCCCCTATATGCCCCCACCTGAGCTCTATATGACAGAACCCATCACCAATCACCCATCACCAATCACCCATCACCCATCCCCAATCACCCAGCACCCATCCCCAATCACCCAGCACCCATCCCCAATCACCCAGCACCCATCACCAATCACCCATCACCCATCACCCAGCACCCATCCCCCCAGCACCCATCCCCCCAGCACCCATCCCCCATCACCCAGCACCCATCACCCAGCATCCATCACCAATCACCCAGCACCCATCCCCCATCACCCAGCACCCATCCCCCCAGCACCCATCACCAATCACCCAGCACCGATCCCCCAGCACCCATCCCCCAGCACCCATCACCAATCACCCATCCCCAATCACCCATCCCCAATCACCCAGCACCCATCACGCAGCACCCATCACCCAGCACCAATCACCCAGCACCCATCCCCAATCACCCAGCACCAATCACCCAGCACCCATCCCCAATCACCCAGCACCCATCCCCAATCACCCAGCACCAATCACCCAGTAGCCATCACCAATCACCCAGCACCAATCACCCAGCACCAATCACCCAGCACCCATCACCCATCACCCAGCACCCATCACCAATCACCCATCACCCAGCACCAATCACCCATCACCAATCACCCAGCACCCATCCCCCAGCACCCATCACCCATCCCCAATCACCCATCACCCATCCCCCAGCACCCATCCCCGATCACCCATCACCCATCACCAATCACCCAGCACCCATCCCCCAGCACCCATCCCCCATGCCCCAGCACCCATCCCCCATCACCAATCCCCCAGCACCCATCCCCCAGCACCCATCACCAATCACCCAGCACCCTTCACCAATCACCCATCCCCAATCACCCATCCCCAATCACCCAGCACCAATCACCCAGCACCAATCACCCAGCACTAATCACCCAGCACCAATCACCCAGCACCCACCTTATGCAGGAATCTCCACACAGCTCTGGTTCTTACACTGAAGAGATGGACACCACACTAATATATGCTTACAGTCTACAATATACAAGAGTTGGAGAAAAAAGAATTATAAATATACAAAGATGGCCAGGCATAGCACAGCATACAGGATGGAGGCAGGGAAGCTCCGCCTCCATTGCGCACAAGACTGACTTCGCATACTAGCAATGTGGGGCAATACCTAGAAAATGGAAAGACCAATTTTTGTATGCATGCACTGTAACCTAGTGTATTGGGCTTAGTGCGAGTAAACCGGCTGTCAGTTTCCCTTTAATTATATACCGTACCCCCCTTAATTCCCTATATACTGTGCCACCATTCATCTATTAATTCCCTATATACTGTGCCACCATTAATTAACTATATACTGTGCCATCATTCATCTATTAATTCCCTATATACTGTGCCACCATTAATGAACTATATACTGTGCCACCATTAATGAACTATATACTGTGCCACTATTATTTAACTATACTGTGCCACCACTAAGGGTGCATTCACACGTGCGTATTTTCTGCTGCAGATTTGCTTTAGCAGATTTCTCTTCCCATTGTCAATGGGAAGCAAAATCTGCAGCAGATTTGAAGCAAAAAGAGGCACATGTGAACGCACCCTAAGGATCTATACACAGTGCCAGCATACATAAAAAATATAATGTTCCAATATAATGAAATATATACTCTGCTTCCATAAATTCCCTATATACTGTGCTTACATTCTTCCAATAATTCCCTAATAATGTGCTTCATACAATACATACAAGCACATAACATAAAGGCACATACAGTACATAGGTAATATACACACATACAAAGAGACACTTTGACACATACATCCAGGTACAAATATATATATAGAAACATAAATACACAGACACACATATAACATGGAATACAGTATATACTAAAAGATATAGCCAATATACAGGTACACACATACAATCACTCAGATATATACACACACACACACACATAGATTCACTTGCTCATATATATATATATATATATATATATATATAAATATTAGGGATGCACCGATATATCGGCGGCCGATACATATCGGCCGAAAATAGCTATTTCGGCAAAATGCCGAAACAACAAAAAATGTGCCGATAATGACCCACCTCCCCTGCCCGCCCACAGCACAAGTTGCAAACACTGCCAGTGGCAGAGGCACTCGTGGGGGGTGCAGTGGGGGCCGGCCGCACCGGGCGCAACATCTGGGGGGGGTGCACTCTCCGGGATAGGAATACTTCTTTTTATGTGCCCGGGCCGGCTCCCGTGTGTGGCTGCAGGCGGGAGCTGGCCAGAGCATATAAAACCTAATACTGTATACTAAAAACCAGGGGGCCTCCAGCTGTTGTGAAACTACAACTCCCAGCATGCCCGGACTGGCAAAGTCTGTCCGGGCATGCTGGGAGTTGTAGTTTCACAACAGCTGGAGGCCCCCTGGTTTTTAGTATACAGTAATAGGTTTTATATACTCTTGCCGGCCCCCGCCTGCAGCCACACACGGGAGCCGGCCCGGGCACATAAAAAGAAGTATTCCTATCCCGGACATCCCTGTGTCCCGAAAAATCTTTTCGGGACATAAGGATGCCCGCCGGTCACTCACCATTCCCCGGCGTCCTCCTGCGATCCTCCTTCGGTCCCTCGCTTCTCCGCCTCTATGGTCGTACGCACGGGACGTCACTGACGTCCCATGCATACAACCATAGAGACACAGGAGGACCGCAGGATCATCGCAGGAGAACGCACGCTGGCCGGGGCCTGGTAAGTGACCGCGTCATCTTCTTGAGTGTTTCGGTCACAGCTCCTCCGGTCCCGGCACCTACTGCTATGGTCCATAGGCCATAGCAGTAGATGGTGACCCCGGGCCGGAGGAGCGGTGACCAGAACACTGTGGGGGCAGCAGTACAGACATACAGCGTCCAGCCATACACTGTATATGGCTGGAAGCTGTATGTCTGTGGGGTGGGGGGAAGCTGCCTACTATTGTGGGGGAACTGCTGACTTAATGTGGGGGGGAGCTGCCTACAAATGTGGGGGGAGCTGCCTAATATTGTTGGGGTGGAGCTGCCTAATATTGTTGGGGGGAGCTGCCTGATATTGTGGGGGGGAGCTGCCTAATATTGTTGGGGGGAGCTGCCTGATATTGTGGGGGGAGCTGCCTAATATTGTGGGGGGGAGCTGCCTAATATTGTGGGGGAACTGCCTAATATTGTGGGGCAACTGCCTACTATTGTGGGGAACCTGCCTACTATTGTGGGGGAAATGCTGACCTAATGTGGGGGAGCTGCCTACTGTTGCGGGGGAGCTGCCTACTATTGCGGGGGAGCTGCCTACTATTGCGGGGGAGCTGCCTACTATTGCGGGGGAGCTGCCTACTATTGCGGGGGAGCTGCCTACTAATGTGGGGGAACTCCCGACCTAATGTGGGGGAGCTGGCAATCTAATGTGGGGGAATCTAATCTAATGAGCGGAGCGCTGCATTTTACCAGAAGACGGGGAGAAGTCATTTTCGGTATCGGTTTCGGCCGGACATTTTTTTTTATTTCGGTTTCGTTTCGGTTCTGAAATTTCCATTTCGGTGCACCTCTAATAAATATATATATATATATATATATATATATATATATATATATATATATACACATACACACACACACACACACACACACACACATACATAGATTCACTTACTCATATTTATACACATATACATAGATTCACTTGCTCATATATATATACAAATATACATAGATTCACTTGTTCATATATACACACAGATACATAGATTCACTTGCTCATATATATATATACATAGATTCACTTGCTCATATATATATATATATATATATATATATATATACACACACACACACACACACACACACATATTCACTTGCTCACATATATACACACACATACATAGAGATACACACACACACATATACATATATTCACTTGCTCACATATCTAGGTACATACATAGAGATAGACACACACACACACATATACTGTATACACCTCACACTGACATATAGTCACTCAATATATACACAGTCACTTACACTAAGGCCCCAGTCATCCCTCTCTGCACAGGCACATACATAGAGATACACACATATATACATACACACACACTGACATACAATCACTCACATATATTTACAGTTACTTACAGTAAGGGCAGCATAGACTGAAGTTTGTGGCCGGACATGCTGTGGGCGGGGCTTCTCTCTGCTGCTCCTGTCTCCTCCGTGTGGAGAGAAGCAGAGAAATGGCAGATAATGACAGGGTAAGTGGCGCCCCCTTGCTGCAGGGAGGGCACAGCACCCTCCATTAAACCACATACAAATCTCCCCAGCAATGGATCCTTTTTACTTCACCTGTCACCCTGAGTCTGCAGCTCCTTGTGTGAGGGCACTAGAGGGGCAGGTGAGGAAAAGGGCAGGGGCTCCAGCCCCCTTTCACTCCTATGTGTGCACGTCCCTGCCAAGAGCCTACAGGTTTCTCGCCCTTTGAGTTATTATATGGTCACAAATTTACTTAGGGAAGAATGGGAAGGGGGGCTACCTGCCCCTGAGACTTCTGTGGTGGAGTATGTTCTGAGATTAAGGGACAGGATGCAGGCACTGACTGGGCTGGTACATGACAACCTCACAGCAGCACAATCCAGGAGAAGTACTGGTATGATCACCATGCAAGGGACTGGGTCTATGAAGTGGGACAGAAGGTAATGGTTCTGAACACCATCAAGCAGAATAAGTTGCAGGCTGCCTGGGAGGGTCCCTTCCCCATTCTGCAGCGCCTAGAACCCACCACATATGTAGTAGCCCTTGATGAGAAAGGTCAGAGGCAGAGACAGTACCACATTAATATGGCATACTATGACCCTGAGGAGGTGGTACTCAGTGTATGTAGTGCACCAGAGGAAGGGCTGGGTAGTGATCCCCTACTGGATCTAGTGGAGGAAGCTAAGAGCCAGGGATCCCTTCAGGATGTGGAGATCAATCCACAGCTCTTAGCTGCAAAGAAAAGGCAGCTAAATGAGGAAATAGGCCCCTTCAGTGCCATCTTTGCCTGGGAATGTAGGGCCTGTGGTGTCAAGAAAAGAAATAGATGGTTAAGGGAGACATCTGTCAGCCTGGAGAGGCCAGATCTCTCTGTTTCCATCTTAAGGGGGAGGTGTCAGGCCCAAGGCCTGATTATGGAAACATACATGTGTTTTATAATTGTATCTGTGTATAAACTAAGACCTGGGGGTGAGGGTCATTCAGACTGTGTGTTTGTGTATTGCATTTTATTGGGGGTCTGGCTGGTATCTCCTTTGAAGTCATGCACTCTGGTCCCGTCATATAATCAAACAGATAAGGGGTCAGGAAGAGAGATGCCCCATCTGGTGGGATCAGAGGGGAGGGGAGAATGGAGTTTCCCTCCAAAGAAGCAGATAAGACTTAAAATGCTGGACTCAACTGTTGTTGAAGGCTGTGCCAAAAGCTGACAAGAGCTGGACTCTCACTGACAAGGACGGCTATACCATCATGCTGTCTTTTGTTTTCTGAACTTGCCTTGCTAAACTCTCTCATATTTTTGTAACTGTATGTCATTTGTTTCTGTATTTTTATATAGTCAGTACTGTGATACCTTTTATTAGTTTAAATGTTTAATTAATCAGCTCTGGTCTTTGATCTCTAAATATATGAGCTCACCTTTCTGAAGGCAGCTCTGGTGAAACACGTTTATCTAAGGGTTAATTTGGCGACTTGCTGGGACTAGTAGTGGATACCCAGAGGTCTGGTGGCTTTAACCCTTGCACCATCACACTCTCTCTAGCGTCTTAGCTGGACCGATAGGGTGTGTTCGTGACAACTGCACGTAGGTTTTTTAATGTGTGGTGAAGGCCCCTCCCCTTCACTTACTTGTATTAAAATGCACCTGTGATGGGAAGTCGTCAGAGGAGGCCAGAAGAAGTTCCAGGCCATAACAAAATGGACATTGCCTCGAGTAACCTGCGTCTCTGTACCTAGCACCCCACCTGTCTGCACCCTCTTGTTTCTACGAGATGTTTTAAGATTTAAGAATAAAGAAACCTTTTTTGATATGGTGCCCTGGTGATCCGTCCTTTCTACTCTTTTGCACTACTTTGTTTTCTGTAAGTCTTCACAAGGTTTTCACACACTGTTGCTGGTATTTTGGCCCATTCCTCCATGCAGATCTCCTCTACAGCAGTGATGTTTTGGGGCTGTTGCTGGGCAACACAGACTTTCAACTCACTCCAAAGGTTTTCTATGGGTTTGAGATCTGGAGACTGGCTAGGCCACTCCAGGACCTTGAAATGCTTCTCACGGAGCAACTCCTTGGTTGCCCGGGCAGTGGGTTTAAGATCACTGTCATGCTGAAAGACCCAGCCATGTTTTATCTTCAATGCCCTTGCTGATGGAAGGAGGTTTTCACTTAAAATCTCAGGCTACATGGCCCTTTTCAGTCTTTCCTTTACACGGATCAGTCATCCTGGTCCGTTTGTAGAAAAACAGCCCCAAAGCATGATGTTTCCACCACCATGCTTCACAGTAGGTATGGTGTTCTTTGAGTACAACTCAGCATTCTTACTCCTCCAAACACAATGAGTTGAATTTTTACCAAAAAGTTCTACTTTGGTTTGATCTGTCCATATGACATTCTCCCAATCCTCTTCTGGATCATCCAAATGCTCTCAAACTTCAGATGGGCCTGGACATGTACTGGCTTAAGCAGGGGGACACGTCTGGCACTACATAATTTACATACCTGGTGGCGTAGTGTGTTACTGATTGTAGCCTTTGTTACTTTGGTCCCAGCTCACTGCAGGTCATTCACTAGGTGTGGTTCTGGGATTTTTGCTCACCGTTCTTGTCATCATTTTGACACCATGGGGTGAGATCTTGCGTGGAGCTCCAGATTGAGGAAGATTATCAGTGGCCTTGTATGTCTTCCATTTTCCAATAATTGCACCCACAGTTTATTTCTTTACACCAAGCTGCTTGTCTATTGCAGATTTAGTCTTCCAAGCCGGGTGCAGGTCAACAATTTTGTTTCTGTGTCCTTCAACAGCTCTTTGGTCTTGGCCATAGTGGAGTTTGGAGTGTGAGTGTTTGAGGTTGTGGACATGTGTCTTTTATACTCATAACAAGTTCAAGCAGGTGCCATTAATACAGGTAACGAGTGGAGGAGACTCTTAAAGAAGAAGTTATAGGTCTGTGAGAGCCAGAACTTTTGCCTGTTTGTAGATGACCAAATACTTATTTTCCACCATAATAAGCAAATCCATTTTTTTTAAATCAGACAATAGGATTTAAAGGATTTTCTTCTTCTCCTTATGTCTCTCATAGTTGAGGTATACCTATGATGAAATTTACAGGCCCCTCTCATCTTTTTACATGAGAGAACTTGCACAATTGGTGACTGGCTAAATACTTTTTTTTTGCCCCACTGTAAATGAGCACTCTGGGGCCCAGGCAGGGTTACGATCATGGCATCAGGCATGGTGACGTCAGCGTTGTTCGTTCAGCGCTTTGCCCAGCTTAATAATTTTCACTTCATCCCCCGCTCTGTCTTAGTGCCTACTGAGCAAAGTTAAACTACAGCTCCCATCATGCCCAGACAGCCTGGTTTCGCTTTGCACAGTAGGCACTAAGATTGAACAGGGAATTAAGTGAATATTAATAAACCAGACTGAGCACTGAACAACTAACACTGACATCAGCATGCCTGAAGCCGTGATCGTAAACCAGCCAGTGCCCCAGGCTGCTCATTTACATTCTCCGAAAATAAAGATATAGCTGGAACGCAGCAAAGTATCCGGGCACTGTGGGCATAATTTTCATCCGTGTCACCCACACTACCAGCCAACATTCGATTCTAGAAATAACCAGGCCTCAACAGCTCTTTTTTCACAATGTCTACCTATTGGCTTAGTAAGTTCAAGGAGCATACACAAAAAGTCATCTCACCTCCCCGACATGCCCAGATATCAAGCCTCGTATATTCAAACTCCATAGAACAAAAAAGAATACCAGCAAAGTCCTCCAAAAAAATTCCACTTTATTAACCAAACTTCCAAAATCCATTACACATAAAGGACCCCAAGTATGCAAAAAATGCATGTGATATGGAATGTTTGATTAATAAAGTGGAATTTTAGTGAAGACAGTGCCATATGTATTTATCTTTTACCTGCTTGATACATTTAGATGGAATCTGTAAAGGCTTCTCTACTATCTGCCTTATGCTACTACCTATTGGGAAAGTGTAAACCGACAAAGCACAATATATTTGTCACTGTAGTGTGGCAACCAGCTGATCCTGGGTTAATACAAGAAGATTCACAGATATTAGTCTATAACTATATCACAAAAAATACATCTAATGCATAACTCGTATCCCTGGGCATATGAGTCATTTCTGTAACTTCACAGAATTATCTTCCTACACATATCAAGATACAGGTGTAGGGAACTCAGCACTCAACCTTTACATAATTGAGTGTAAGCGACTGTTCAGCTAGCATTGCTCACAGCTCATTACCAGTGAGACTGTACTGTACAATTAGATTGCATCATTCTGACCTAAGGTCTAGATGCTCATTTCATTGTCAGGTCTGTCCTTCTCTATTCCCTTATTGTTATGATGCAGGATGCTGTAGCGTGTGATGTCAGATATTGATGACAGAAAGCACAGCTCAGTCACATATATATATATATATATATATATATATATATATATATTAGTAATAAAAGATATCCGTTATAAACTATGGCCAAACTGAATTTTCTTTGATGACAACATTAAAATAATCCCAAGGGTTTTTCCTAAAAACTGAATCAGTATTCATCATGCTGCATTAACAAATAACCAAATGAGAAAGCACTACTAATACATTAACTCTGAATGAGATCAAATATATTCTGCGTAAGGTAGAACAAACATTACTTATGCAGATTTATGTTAATAAACTAAATAACATGTAAATAGCAGGTTAGGGGTCCCGGAAGATGCCTTGTACTGTAATATCAGTGGATTATCGGCTCCATCTGCTGTTCATTGATTGCCAAAGCAGCTGTTTATAATGACTATAAACCTAAATCTTATTCCAGGATCCCTCTTTTTGAGGTTCACTTGCATTATGAGATTTGTAGTAAACGACTTGATTATCTGTAAAGTGGCCTTACACTTGACCTATGTGTGTCCCCTAATAGATGCACAAACAGACCAGCCAAGCATGCACATGTATTGTATAGAAAAAGGCTATACCGTGCCACTGCCTATTCCCCAGGGGATGAATGGGGAGATTTATCAACCCCCATGCATAGGAAAAGCTGCATAGCCAGCAATGACATTGTTTCTTTAAGAGGCCTTTCTAAAAATGAAAGAAGTAAACTCATTGGTTGCTATGGGGAACACAGGTGCACAGATTTTGATAAGTAACTAAATTTTTAGTTTTTATCATGTAGGGAAGAAAGCAGCCAGACTATCCTCATACATACTTGATTGTTACCAGAGAATGCATGACTAGAATTTGTCTAAAAGGGTAAGTGAGATTATCTTAGAGTATCGCGTCATAAAGGTGTGTGGAGACTTATAGGTCAGTTATGCTCCACTTGCAGTGCTGGTGCAAGGATTTTTTTTTTTTAACTTTGCATATCAACATATAGACAAGCCTGCTGCATTTTGGAAACAAGTTCTGTGGACCGATGAGGTTAAAATTGAACTTTTTTGTAAAGGTACGTTTGGAGAAGAAGGGGAATAGAATTTAATGAAAAGAACCTCTGTCCAACTGTTAAGCATGGGGATGGATTAAGTAGAAGGAAAAGTAGAAGGAAAAATGGATTCAATAAAATTTCAGCAAATTTTGGATGCTAACTTGATGCCATCTGTGAAAAAGCTGAAGTTAAAGAGAGGATGGCTTCTACAAATGGATAATGATCCTAAACACACCTCAAAATCCATGGGGGATTACATCAAGAGGCGTAAACTGAAGGTTTTGTCATGGCCTTCACAATCTCCTGACCTCAACATAATTGAAAATCTATGGATAGACCTTAAAAGAGCAGTGCGTGACAGACAGCCCAGAAATCTCAAAAAACTGGAAGACTAAGGAAGAATGGGCAAAGATACCTCAAACAAGAATTGAAAGACTTTTGGCTGGCTACAAAAAGCGTTTACAAGCTGCGATACTTGCCAAAGGGGGCAGTACAAGATATTAACTCTGCAGGGTGCCCAAACTTTTGCAGAAGCCATTTTTTTGTTTAATGTTATTTTGAAAGTGTAAATGATGGAAATAAAATCTAACTTTTGTTGACATATTATAAGAATGTCTAATCTGTAATTTGATGCCTTTTGGAGATTTTTCCATCTTTTCTTGGCTTCTTTATGCACATTAATACAGATTTTTACCTGGGGTGCCCAGACTTTTGATCCCCAGTGTGTGTGTGTGTGTGTATATATATATATATATATATATATATATATATATATATACACACACACACACACTAGCTGAGTACCTGGCGTTGCCCGTTTTTTCCTTCCTAATCCTTGTTGGGGAGGAAAATCAACAAAGGAGGAAGCTTTTGACTTCATATACCCTCCTCATATATTGTTGACATATCCCAACCCTATATCTGTCCTCATATCTCGTCCTCATATCTCAACCTCATATCCCAACTTCCTATTTTGACCTCATATCTCGACCTCCTATCCCGTCCTCCTATCCCGACCTCCTATCCCATCCTCCTATCTCGACCTCACATCCGGACCTCCTATCTTGACCTCATTTCCAGTCCTTATATCCTCCACGCGCCCGGTTGCCTACCCACCTGCAAGGGGAATATGCACCGCACACCACGGAACAGAAATAGGGGACGCTCGCAGCAGCTGTCTCAATCTATCCCTGATATATTCCGCGCCAGTGCCCGCTCCAAGATGGCGGCCTCCTGCTCCGGCTCTCCCGCGCCTCATTCTGAGGGGGAGGATGCCGATGTACCGGAGGACCTGTCTCCTGCAGCTTTGTTCCGCAATATCAAAGCCCTCTTCCAAGCTGAGCTGACAAAAGCGGTTGCGGACTTTACCTCTCAGATACATGATCTCGGACAGAGAGTGGCGGACTCTGAGGCAAAACTGGACGAGCTTGCTGATGCGGTTGCTGCTGACCGCCATGACATTGACGACCATGCGACACAGATGCACGCCTTGGAGTTGAAATTGGAAGATCTTGAGAACCGCTCGAGGAGGGCGAATGTCCGTATACAGGGCTTACCTGAATCCATCACCGACCTCCCGAAGACGGTTTCAGCTCTCTTCTTTGAGCTTGCGCCCCAGCAGGAGCCGGAGCTGCTCCGCCTTGACCGAATCCACCGGGCGCTGGCTAAACCGAAAAACCCTGAACTGCCCAGGGACGTTATAATGAAGCTACACTACCCTGAGGTAAGGGACACTTTATTGCACGTGGCTCAGAATCTCTCCGTACTGCCTGGGATGCCGCCAGCAGTCCACTTATATTCGGATTTGGCACCGACTACCCTTGCCCGCAGACGGGAATTCCGCCCCATTACATTGGCTCTACAGCGGGATGGTGTCAAGTATCGTTGGGGTTTCCCCTTTTCTCTGTCATTTCACCTTAATGGCCATTCCCATATTGTACGTACATTGGCAGAAGCGAGAGAGGCCTTGATTAGTGAGAATATTGCAGTACTGGATCTCCCACCCCTACCTCAACACACAGGACGCCCTGCTCGTACCTGGCAAACTGTTACCCGGAGCCGCAGGGGATCTCAACGGCCCGACCGTGCCCCGACAGATTCCTGAACAGCTCTATAGAACCCCACCTGCTCTTCATCAGTACCGAGCTGGACCTACTTGTTCATTTCTGCTGTTATTTCTCCCGCTGTTTACCTTCATATGGCTTTGTACCCGGCAAGTTTAGCCGGCTTATTGCTTCTGAGCGGTCAACGCCTGCTATGCTGATCCAGGACTGCTACCCCTAAGATGTTCTGTGACTTTCCCTGCAATGTTGACGACCGGCCCCATTCTTGAGGCTGGCTTGGTGCCGGACTATGGCGCTCCTACACCCTTTGGTGGTGAATGGAAGTACGATGGGCAATGCTCCAGGGTGGTCCTTCTTTCCACGTTCAATGGACATTTATGTTGTGTTTCTTGTTTGTTTGTCTAGTTTGTTTTTTTGTTTGTTTTGTGGTGTATGTATGATGATTATTCAATTCAAAACCAAGCTACTGTTTTGATTACTGAACCCGGGCGGGTTGTTATAGGCATTAAGGCAGGTTTTCTAGCTGTGTTCCATTTTCTTGTCAGTAATGAGTAAGTTTCTCTCACATAATGTAAGGGGATTCAATTCCCCACAAAAGAGAGCTAAGGCTTTTAGGGATTACCAGAAACACGCCCTCGCAGTTATAAATATACAGGAGACGCATTTTACTAACTCCTCCCAACCACGCTTCTTCCACAGATCTTATCACCGTTTTTTTATGTCCAACTATGTCACGAAATGTAGGGGTGTTATGATTTTGCTTCATGATTCTTTCCCTTATCAGGTGCGGGAGGAGCATTTAGATAGCGAGGGTAGGTACTTGATATTGCTGGAGTCACTTTATGATAGGACCGTCTGCTTGATTAATACATATGCTCCTACTGACTCTCCTCTTTCCTTTTTACAACAGATGTGCGACCTGCTGGGCTCCTTGACCTACGATACCTTATACTGGGCAGGCGATTTCAACATGGTGTTCAATGGTAAGCTTGATAGGTCTAACACCGCCCCGTTCCGCAGATCTCTCCTCTCTTTTTGTCTCCCACTCGCTGGCTGATACCTGGCGCGAATATAACGGGAGTGCGAGGGGCTACTCCTATTTTTCTCCTGCACAAAGACACTATACTCGCATTGACTGGCTTCTAACTAACACCTCTTCCTTACCTCAGCTACTGTACTCTCGCCACGTTGTATCTGCGTGGTCAGATCATGACATCGTTCTGGCAGCTTTTAACCTGCTGGATCCGCTTCCACTTTCGGTGGCACCTTAATGAGGCACTCCTTACGATGCCTCGTGTGAAACGGCAACTGACGGATGAAATCTCCTCTTATTTCACTCAGAATGCTGGTGGCGGGGCGGATCCAAAATGGGTTTGGCTTGCACACAAGTCGTTTGTTAGGGGACGCATTATTTCGATAGCCTCAGGCATTAAACGCGATAAGTCACGCACTCAGATAGCGTTAGAAGCCAAATTACATCGTCTCACTTTTGCACATCAACAGGACCCATCCCCCTTCCTGTACAGAGCGGTGCTGGATACCAGGGTGCAGCTGAATGCTTTATTGTCGACTAAGGTTGAGAAGGCCCTGCGGTGGACCAAAGCGACTTATTATAGGTTTGCCAATAAGCCGGATCACCTGCTGGCAAATATGCTAAAAAAGACTACTTCTTTTAATAGGGTCCATAGCCTTCAGCTGCGCCCTGGGCTCCGCACCTCCCACCCTGATAAGATTGCCTACGATTTCCACTCGTTTTATTCTACTCTCTATACCGAGCCCCCCCACTCACCTTCTTTCTCGGACTCTCTCCATAATTTCCTCTCTTCTGTTTCTCTCCCTTCTCTTTCTAATGACGCCAGAGAGACATTGAATGCTCCCATTTCCATTGAGGAGATTGAATTAGCCATATCTAAGCTGAAGGGGGGCAAATCGCCAGGGCCAGACGGGCTCACAGCGGCTTATTACAAGAATTTCAGCACACTGCTTCTCCCGCACCTACACGCTTTATATAATTCCCTGCTGACGCCCACCAGTCTCCCCTCGGAGTTCCTGGACGCCCTCATAACTGTCCTACCTAAGCCCCAGAGGGATCATTTGAATGTGGGGAACTATAGACCTATATCGTTGTTGAATATTGATCTTAAGCTGTTAACCTCTGTTTTGGCTTCACGCCTGAACAGCTACCTCCCGAGTCTCATTCATGCTGACCAAGTGGGCTTTGTCCCCGGTCGACAGGCCCCAGACAATATTAGAAAGGTGCTCTCTCTTATTCAATGGTCTAGGGCCACTTCCTCTCCTTTGTCAGTACTCTCTTTAGATATTGAAAAGGCCTTCGATTGTGTCTCTTGGAGGTACCTGTTTGCGGTTTTGACAAAATTTGGTATAACTGGCCCTTTTGCACAAGTGTTATCACATCTCTATTCTTCCCCTCAGGCTTACCTTAAACTCCCCTCCACCTCCCCTCAGCCTATCTCTATCACTCGCGGTACTCGACAGGGGTGCCCCCTATCCCCGGCCTTATTCGCCCTCGTGATGGAGCCCTTAGCGGCCAAAATTAGGGCGAACCCTGATATAAAAGGAGTTACAATTTCGTCCTCAGAGTATAAGACGTCGCTTTTTGCAGACGATTTACTTCTGACGATTACTGAACCCCTGGTATCCCTTCCTAACTTATTCTCTCTCCTTGCCTCTTTTTCGGCTTGCTCTGGCCTCCAAGTTAATACTTCTAAATCTGAAATTTTGTATTGTCAGGTCCCCGATGTCCAGAAGGCCCTTATTTCCCTTAACTTTGGCTTCGGGTCTTCCTTACTTGGGTGTTAAACTTACCTCCTCCCTCCCAGAGTTGTATGCTAAAAATTACCCTCCCCTTTACTCCTCTGTGCGCTCAGATATGGCGAAATGGGACTACCCCTATCTCTCTTGGGTTGGGAGGATAAGTGCTGTTAAAATGGTGATCCTGCCCAGATTGCTGTATCTATTCCGCTCTTTACCTATACCCATTGTTAAACGTGATATTATGGCACTCCAGAAGGATGTCTTCGCTTTTGTCTGGGCGCACAGACGACCCCGTATTGCCCGCTCCTTGATGCATTATCATCGGAGAGTTGGCGGCTTATCGGTTCCCCACTTCCTTAAATACTATTATGCAGCCAGGCTAGCACAGTTGGCCCTTATTAATGTCCAGCGGGGAGCGCCCCGATGGGTGACATTAGAGGAATCCCTGTTGCTCCCTCATTCATACCGAGCCCTGATGTGGTCTTCCTGCTCTATATCCGATTTGCTCCCTTCTTCTGCATTGGTAGTCCTTTATTCGCTGTCTCTCTGGCGTCAGGTACGTTTTAAGTTTCTGCTGCAGTCCCCTGTTTCCCCCCTCCTTCCTTTCCTCTCTAACCCTCTCTTTCCTCCTGGTCTTTCCTCTGCAAGTTTTTCTTGGTGGATTCAAAATAACCTGCTCTGTCTTCACAACCTTACCCAACGACGACAGCTTTACTCATTGGATCAATTTTATGTTGCACACTACCCGCCCCCCACTGAGTTTCTCTGCATTAGACAGATTTTTTTCCTTATATACGGCCCTCCTCCCTACACCATCATTGATCTCCCCGACATTCTTTGAAATATGTATGTTATACTCACCTAACAGGCTGGGATTACTATCTTTACTGTATGCCCATTTAAATGCCCCCCCACAGGGCGGGAAACTGAAGTATATGGTAAATTGGGAACGGGACTTGGGCACTACCCTGTCCCTTGAACAATGGAGAGGGTGTTGCGAAACTTTGAGCCGGGGCAGTTGGCAGGTGTCTCTGATGGAGACAGCACTTAAGGTGCTTCATAGGACCTATTTTGTCCCCGCCAGATTACACACTATTTACCCACTTGTCTCTCCTGTGTGCTTTCGCGCATGTGGTATGACGGGCACGATGTATCATGTGTGGTGGTCGTGCCCTGTGGTGTCCTCCTTGTGGACTAGAATACACGATCTTTTAACTTCTATTTTTGCATGTCATATACCGGAGACACCTGCCTTTTGTCTGCTGGGCTTGAAACCTGCCAGAATGAAGTTCAAGATTTTCCGTTTAGTTCAGCTTATTCTCTTGGCCACCAGAATCCATATTGCATCCCAATGGAAACAACAGTCTTTACATTTCTCGGGGGTATTACAAAGGATTAATACCATAATGTTATATGAGAAGTTGACTGCTATTAGGGAGGACACAGTGTCTCGTTTTGAGGAGGTGTGGGAGCCCTGGTTTACTTCCTCCCATTGTCCTGACATGCGCCATAGCCTGTCCTTGTATTGACTAAAGAGGTTTATGTCCCCACCCGGGATGGTACTGTTTTTTTACTTCTGTATATGGTATCTGATAGCCTATTTCATGTCTTTATCTCTATGTACGCCACTAGTTTGGTTCACTTTCGTAGGTCATGTTGACCTTACTTTATACTGTTTAATGCTTGTACTTATGTACATTCCTTTTTGATTCAATAAAAGCTTCATGGTTTGACCGTTAAATTACCTATCCTATGTTTGTTGTTGACATATAAGTAAGTAACATGTGTGCCAAGTTTCATGTTAATATCTTTAGCCGTTTGGATGTGATGCTGGAACATACAAACATACATACACACACACACATTGAGTTTTATATATATATATATATATATATATATATATATATATATATACTAGCTGAGTACCCTTTCTTTCTCATCCTTGTTGGAGAGGAAAATCAACAAAAGGAGGAAGCTTTTGACTTCATATCCCATCCCCATATATTGTTGTCATATCCCAACCCCATACTCTGTCCTCCTATCCTGTCCTCCTATCCGACCTTCTATCCCATCTTCAAATCTCAACCTCCTATCCCGTCCTAATATCCTGACCTATCTCGACCTAATTTCCAGTCCTATCCCGTCCTCATATCTCGACCTCAGGTGGGACTGATTTGTGATGAAGATATTATAAGCTGAAAATAGAAGGGGACGTGGCTTTGTGTGACTGGGCGTGATTTTCAAGCCAGACCGATGCACAAAAAGGGTAGATAATAAAAGGGGTGTGGCTTAAATGTGGGCGTGTCTTTGTGAGATGGGGTGTGGCTTGCAAGCCAGATTGCCACATTTACCAGGAGCTTGTGGAGTAAGGTACTGGAAGTCCCATATACTTGCATGGGACTTGAAACAAAAACCCATCTTTTATATACGGGGGTGTAGGTAAGGGTTAATTTAACTATTATATCTTTTTATATGACATAAGTAATATGTGTACCAGATATTATTGAAATATCTCCAGCCGTACTAAAGCTATGTGGGAACACACATTTGCCATTGATTTGCATGGGACTTTAAACAAAAACCCCGACCCTCACAAATGGGGGTAGTTAAGGGTTAAATTAACTATCCTACATTTTAAGTGGACATATAAGTAACATCTGACCAAGTATTAGCAAAATATCTCCAGCCGTTTGGAAGTTATGCGGTAACATATATTTCCCATAGACTTGTATGGTACTTTAAACAAAAACCCAGACAGTGGCAAATGGGGGTATGTAAGAGTTAAATCACCCATCCTAGTTTTGTTGTTGACATATAAGTAACATGTGTGCCAAGTTTCATGTTAATATCTTTAGCGGTTTGGACGTGATGCTGGAACATACACACATACATTGAGGTTTTTTTTTTTTTTTTTTTTTCAAAGTAAAGTTTTATTGTTTTTAACAAAAGAAAAAACAATCGGCAAGGCATTATGGTAACACATAGTAACAAGTATCACATAACAGTAAAGCCATGTAGCACAATCTCTCCAGTTCGGTCTATGTACCCTTGTAGAGCGAGAGACAGTCATAAACACTAATACTAGGTAAGAGCAAAAGCAGGGATTATGGGAAAAAATAAAACTATCTCGCCATATTGAAGCTGGGATAACATTGCGTATGGTGTACACTATCCAGGGGCCACGTGGGTACCAATCCATACTGTTCAGGCTTTGGAGTGTTATAGTCTAATCCCAGTTACCAAGAGGAAGAGGGATGTGTGCAGCACAGCAAGCGGGTAAGAGAAAGAAGGAGGAAAAGGAATAGGCAGGGAGAGAAAGGGGAAGAGAGGAAAGGAAGAAGGAAGAAGGAGCAGGTCACTTTTGGAGACACCTACCTCCCGGACCGGAACGGCTCGCCCCCCCCCCCCCCCCCCCCAGATCGGCCGCATCAGCAGTCATGAGGAGAGCAGTTCATTATGGTGTCAGGTAGGCCACGCTAGTGCCCCAAGTGCAGGGAATCAAACTCTGGCGATGATAGGAAAGAGAGCCAGGGGCCCCAAACGGCCCGGAATCTGTCGTGTTGACGTCTAGAGTCAGCAAGCAATTCTTCTAGCCTACATATGCGGGAAATTTCCTGAAGCAAGGACGAGAAGGTGGGTGGTTGGGGTGAGCGCCATAGTCTTGGAATCACGGTGCGTGCCGCTATCAGCATGTGGTGTAGTAAGCTAGCGGAAGCCCTAGGAAGGGAGCTGGGGAGTATCGACAGGAGGACAAGTTCACAAGTTTTCGGGAGCGTGCTGGAGATCAAGCGTGACATGAGGGCAAGCGCCTCACTCCAGTATCGATCAAGTCTCGGGCACGTAAGCCAGATATGGGTCATCGTGCCTCTTCCTTCATCACATCTCCAGCACACATCCGAAGTCCCCGGGTAGATTCGAGACAACAAGGACGGGACTCTGTACCATCGTGTCAGTATTTTGTAATTAGTCTCGTGAGCCTTACTCGAAACAGTCGTCCTATGGCAGAGAGAGAGCGCCCTTCGCCACTCCTCGTCTAAGATGGGATGTCCCAGTTCATTCTCCCATGAGGAGCAGAAATGAAGTGGGGGAGAGGCAAAGTCATTGAGGAAAAGAGCATAAAGGGCGCTAATCAGCTTGGGGGGTGGAGATGACGACATACAAAGGCACTCAAAATCCGTCAGAGGCCGATGGAGGGAGAGTGAGCACACATTGAGTTTTATATATAAACTAGCTGAGTACCCGGCATTGCCCGGTTTTTCCTTCCTAATCCTTGTTGGGGAGGAAAATAAACAAAGGAGGAAGCTTTTGACTTCATATCCCGACCTCCTATCCCGCCCTCCTATCCCGTCCTCCTATCCCGTCCTCCTTTCCCGTCCTCCTATCCCGTCCTCCTATCTCCACCTCTTATCCCGTCCTCCTATCTCCACCTCTTATCCCGTCCTCCTATCCCGTCCTCCTTTCCAGTCCTCATATCTCTACCTCCTTTCCCGTCCTCCTTTCCCGTCCTCCTATCCCGTCCTCCTATCCCGTCCTCCTATCCCGTCCTCCTATCCCGTCCTCCTATCCCGTCCTCCTATCCCGTCCTCCTATCCCAGTCCTCCTATCCCAGTCCTCCTATCCCAGTCCTCCTATCCCGACCCGTAATATGTGTACCAGGTCTTGAAATATCTCAAGCCGTACGGAAGTTATGTGGGAACATACATTTCCCATTGATTTGCATGGGACTTTAAACAAAAATCTGACCCTCACAAATGGGGGTAGTTAGGGTTAAAGTAACTGTCCTATATTTTAAGTGGACATATAAGTAACATGTGACCAAGTATTATCGAAATATCTCCAGCCGTTTGGAAGTTATGCAGTAACATATATTTCCCATAGACTTGTATGGGACTTTAAACATAAACCCCGCCCCTGGCAAATGGGGGTGAGTAAGGGTTAAATCACCTATCCTATGTTTGTTGTTGACCTATAAGTAACATGTGTGCCAAGTTTCATGTTAATATCTTTAGCCATTTGGACGTGATGCTGGAACATACACACATACATACACACACACATACATACACACACACACACACACACGTTGAGTTTTACATATATAGATATATAGACTAGCTGAGTACCTGGCATTGCCCGTTTTTTCCTTCCTAATCCTTGTTGTGGAGGAAAATCAACAGAGGAAGCTTTTGACTTCATATCCCGTCCTCCTATATTGTTGTCATATCCCAACCTCCTATCCCGCCCCCTAATAGGTGCACCACGTATGGAAATATCTCCAGCCGTACGGAAGTTATGTGGGAATATCCATTTCCCATTGATTTGCATGGGACTTTAAACAAAACCCCGACCCTCGCAAATGGGGGTAGTTAAGGGTTAAATTAACTATCCTATGTTTGTTGTTGACATAAGTTTCATGTTAATAACTTTAGCCGTTTGGATGTGATGCTGGAACATACACACACACATATACACACACATTACACGACATGTTTTGTCGGGTTGTGCGCCAGAATTTGTCACATTGTGCCAGAAATTCTGTCTGCCCCAGAATTTGTGCCAGAATTGAAAAAACCCGACTAAATCTCCATTTTGCTAAGAAAACCTGAAAAAGGGGCGTGGATGCCAGCAAACGGGGGAGTGGTCTCTGAAAAGGGGCGTGTTCCCGACATTTTCACAAAACACAACATATTTACTAAGGTTTCCACAGAAAATGTGGTGGATTTCAGTTGAGGAAAACCAGACAGATCACAGCATGTGTACAAAAAAGCAAAATGTAGGGAAAGTGGAAAATGTAGGGAAACCTTAGTAAATACTGTGGGAAATAAATTGTAGGGAATTAAAACTTACAAAGAAACCTACACTCCACTCTCAGTAAATGAGGGCCATTGAGTGTGTGTGTACACATATATATATATATATATATATATATATATATATACATATATATCTCTACATACACACTCACAGGGTATATATAATAACCCCCCCATCCATTGGGAATATATATATCTATCTATCTTGATAGAAAGATATAGATATATAGATACAGAGATGTAGATATATATTCCCAATGGATGGGGGGGGGGGGGGTTATAACATATATATACCCTGTGAGTGTGTATGTAGAGAGATATATGTGTATATAGAGATAAAGATGTGCCTCAATCTGCTGGATGACAGGCAATGCTATAAGCGTCTGCCGGAAAATCCTACAAAAAAATTTAGTGCTGAGTTGTTACAGATACTGAATGAAGCCAAAACAGAGAAACTGATAAGTAATGCTGAATATGAATATCTAAAACCAGACATGCCACAAACAGCATGCTTTTATGCTATTCCCAAGATACACAAGGGGTACCCCCCACTGAAGGGAAGACCCATTGTGTCAGGAGTGGATAACTTGACGCAAGCCCCAAGTCAACACGTGGACCAAGTGCTAAGACCATTTGTATACTCACTACCATCATACGTACGTGATACAATGGATGTACTGAGGAGACTCGAGGGATTAGTGCTTGAAGAAGGGTCCTATTTGGCGTCTTTAGATGTAGAGGCGCTATACTCGAGCATTCCACATGACTTGGGGCTTAAAGCTACGGAGTCTTTTCTAAAAACTAGGGGACTTCAATACATTCCACACAATGACTTTGTCATCCGATTGTTGTCATTTGTTCTTACTAAGAATTATTTTGTCTTTGAGGGGAGGTCCTTCCACCAGCAGCGTGGAACAGCCATGGGGAGCCCTTGCGCCCCCAGTTACGCTAATCTTTATTTAGGCTGGTGGGAGGACCAAACCGTATTCGGAGACGAAATGATTGAATGGACACAACATATTAGTCTATGGATACATTTTATAGATGATATCCTGTTAATCTGGACGTCATCTAAAAACAAATTTGAAGAGTTCGTACAAAGTCTGAATACTAACGCATTCAATCTCAGATTTACTCATACGATTAGTCAATACGAAATCGAGTTTTTGGACACTAAAATAAGACTGACAACTAATAGCACTATTGAGACTACGCTTCATAGGAGAGAGACAGCCACAAATACCCTTCTTCAGTGGGAGAGTCATCATCCTCTCCCCCTGAGGAAGGGTATACCGACAGGACAATATCTACGGGTAAAGCGCAATTGTTCAAGCCTTTCAGAATTCCAAACTAAAGCTATGGAGTTAAGACAACGACTGAGGGAAAGGTGATACCCCAATAAAGTCCTAAAGAAAGCCTATCACAGGGCCCTTAAAAGCCCTAGGACAGAATTATTGATTCCAAAACCCAAACAGGATGGAGAGGAGGTTCTCAGAATAATAGGTAATTATGATGCTAAATCAAGGGAGGTGAGAGAAATCTTCCAAAAATATTGGGAGATTTTGAGGGCGGATAAGACACTGGCAGCAGTGCTACCCGAAGATCCCTCTATAACATATCGGAGAGCTATGGAAGAGTATCGGTCCCGTGGTCCCGAGAAAAAAGAAGTACTTCTATGGGCGCTCACCTCCGTCACAGATGTAGTACGTCACAGGTATGTGGATGTTTCCAAGAACTTGGTGAAATAAAACCGCCAAGAAGAATGTCTTGAAACAACGGACCCAGGAGCCTTCCACCTGCAGTCCTATGTAACACCACAAATAAAACAGGGTCAGAGACAAAGCTTGTAGCTTCTGGACCCTGATGCAAAATCTCCGATTTAGCATCAGGGCCCAGAAGCTACAAGCTTGGTCTCTGACCCTCTTTTATCTGGCGGTTTTATTTCACCAAGATCTTGGAAACATCCACATACCTGTGACGGACTACATCTGTGACGGAGGTGAGCGCCCATAGAAGCACTTCTTTTTTCTCGGGACCACGGGACCGATACTCTTCCATTCAAGTGACCGTCCTCCGCCGGTGAGAACGGGTCTAGTGCCGGCTGCACTCCTCCAATCTGCGTCCCCCAGAATAGTGGGAAACAAGCGTCTACTGGTGTTGTGCCCACGGTACAACACAGAAAGGTGAGAAAACCTAACATATCAACCTAAGACACTAATCTGGAACGGCTGCTCCCCCCTTCTTTGGAGCCGACATCCATTTTTAATTTAATTAATTTCTTATACACTCAGATTATCCCTTTTTTTTTTTTTTTTTTTTTTTTACTACGTTTAGATGCGCATTGTGTCTCCTCTGTCTTTTTCTATATATTTCTGTTGATATCGGAGAGGTAGGAATTTGAAAGATAGACTTATAAGAAGCAACTTTGAACCAGAAAAAAGCCAGGAGACCTGGTTAAAAACGGGAGCAAAAGATACCTATCCATGCAGTGGATGCACTGTATGCCCACATATTAAAAGGGGTAATCATTGTGAAAGTGCCACCAATCAAAAATTATTCCCCCTGAAACATTGGGCAAATTGCAATACAAAAGGGGTGGTTTACGTGTTGAGTTGTCCGTGTCCGGTTATCTATGTGGGCAAAACGTTTAGAACATTGAAAAATAGGGTACAGGAACACCTAGCTGATATAAGGCATCGGAGAGACACCCCAGTGGGAAATCACTTCTCATGTAGTCACGACGGTGACCCTAGAGAATTAAAAGTACAAGTACTGGAAGTGGTTAAGCCCCCAGTGAGAGGGGGGAACTGGGATAAAATTCTCCTACAAGTAGAAGCTAAATGGACATTTCTCATGGATTCAGTCAAACCCAAGGGATTGAATGAATTCATAGCATTCTCAAGTTTCATATAAAGTAAGAAAAATCAAATAATCTTTTTATTCCCCTCGTGTCCCCGATATACTCTTCACAAAATAAAATAAAATAAAACAAAATAAAATAAATAACAATAAAAATTCTTTTTCCAAAGCAATATATCTGATCGGCTAATAAACCGCAGCGCTTCAATAATAAGAATGTATATTTTTTCGTATTAATATAACACTGCAGCCTTATTGTTTCCACATAAACAGAAACTGACAGATTGGTTAGAACGTGTGTTGCTACCCTAACCCTGACCATAATACACTCCCCCATACACCTGGTCCCAATACACACCTTCTCTGCATATAGACACGCCAGGTAACTGACGTAATAAGCAGGGATAGGTAGAACCAGAAAGGAAGGAGGGTGGAGTGGGAATGACGTCCTATTTAAGGAAAGTACAATGGCGGCATTTGGTGCTGACCGCCATCAGTGTCGGACATCAAACAACCTGGCTCTGTACTTCTGATAAAAGAAAATGGCCTAATATGGTTCCTGAAGACCTGGCAAAAGAAACGCGTCGAACCTAGACAATGAACTGCATCCTTGATCTACACCAGGTTTTTCTTTTGATCTACACTTTTTTCAATTGACCTTTCAAGATATATAAGGCAATGCATGTATATAAAGTGTAAATTGATTCCTGTGAGAAAGGAAAAAATAATACTAAGTGACTAACAATTACGGAACACTTGTATCAAATATACCAAATATGTAAATGGATAACAAAAAGAAATAAGTGCATATTTAAATATACTAATATGATAAAGGTCCTAAATTGCTGATACCCGCATCATAGACTGTGCATAGCAAATATAACTACAACCAATGATTACCAACGCTTGAGCCTCACATATTTCGCATAATTATAAATTTACTATATAAATACTTAATCCGGACAATATCCTCACATCTGCACATGGCTCTATATGCACTGAACAATATGTGTGACCGCAAAATAATGTGAACAGAGTCTTTACGTACTCAGCGGTTTATATGCAATCACCCAGTCACACCTGAATATATATAACAATTTATTTATGCATGAGTAACAAAAATGCTACAAACTGTGTGAATAATAGTATGCATGTGGTGATTTACTGATAATGTGATGGTTGATGTGTTCACATACATGTTAATAATATACTCACTATAAGTAATAGTGAAGAGTCGAGGTATATAAATTATGCCTCGAATATTCACTACAAAGAGCTCTTCAGTGCAGTGAATATATACATCACAGTATAGTATCAATGAACAGATAACACTGTATGAATGAGGTGCTGTAGTGACTGTGAACGTCTCAAGGAGAGAAAATAGTTTGAGACATGAACACAATAATGTGAACATAGAGCTAAAATCTAATAACGCAGAGTGGATATTAGAGCTACAAAAACAATAAAATAAATCCGAGGACAAATAACTAGGTCCGTATATGTTTACATGTGAAATAAAGTAACTATAATCACTCAGAGAGTGGTATATGTGGAGGACATACGCCTAAGCCGGCGATTTATTGAAGAACTCTAATTAGAACACTAATAATATATCGCAACTAGTAGGAGTGTGAATAAGCACTAACGTAAGGTGTTGGATGTACGCCCAGAACGGCGATTAACCGGCAGCAGTGTGAATAAGCACATATAAAGGGTGTTGGACATAAGCCCAGGTTGGCGATTAACCAGCAGGAATGTGAACAAGCACACACATAGGGTGTTGGATACACGCCCAGGACGGCGATTAACCCTGTTAACTATTGAAGAAATCCATTTGGAGCATTAAAAATATATCGCAACCGGCATAGGTGTGAACAAGCGTATATTATGATGTTGAAATAATTGCAATTAAGCACAGCATTACGAGCAATATATGACAGAACTGTTTTTGTACAGCACTGGTGTTTCAGTATGGGTGTGTCTACTACACACTGAAAAAGAAAAGGAGAATAACGCAAGCACAGCGGCCACCTATGTGAATAGGCTCCTATACTGAGACTGATCAACAGACCTTTAACACACAGGAACTTATGAACATTGTTTGAACTTTCAGAATCATTACGGAATTATGAACATTGTTTGTACTAAAAGTATCATATACACTGGTGGCGGTCAAGAATAACTACTTTATTATAATAAATTTATTATTTTGTTTTTTTGTACGTTTTTTTAAGGATAAAAATTTAAATTTATATTTTAAAGGTTCCCTTAACTATTATTCTTTCTGATATATATGTGTATCTATATCTATCTATCTATCTATATACACACACACACATCAGCGTTTCCAAACCAGGGTGTCTCCAGCTTGTGTTAAATTACATGCTGGGAGTTGTAGTGGGTTGGGAAAGGCTGATATATACACCTTTCTACATACACACACATAATCTACATTTATAAAACACAATGTGTGTGTATGTATGAATGTGTGTATGTTCCAGCATCACGTCCAAATGGCTACAGATAATAACATGAAACTTGGCACAGATGTTACTTATATGTCAACAACAAATACAGGATATGTGATTTAACTCTTATTCACCCCCATTTGCCACGGTCTGGGTTTTTGTTTAAAGTCCCATACAAGTCTATGAGAAATATGTTACTTCATAACTTCCAAACGGCTGGAGATATTTGATAATACTTGGTCACATGTTATTTATATGTCCACTTAAAATAGAGGATAGTTAATTTAATCCTTAACATGTAAGTTATATGTGTACCAGGTATGATTGAAATATCTCCAGCCGTACTGAAGTTATGGGGCAACATACATTTCCCATTTATTTGTCTTGGGACTTTACACAAAAACCCCAACCCTGGCAAATGGGGGTCCATTTGCCAGGGTTGGGTTTTTGTGTAAAGTCCCATGACAAATCAATGGGAAATGTATGTTGCCACATATCTTCAGTACGGCTGGAGATATGTCAATTATACCTGGTACACATATTACTTATATGTCAAATAAAAAGATATGATAGTTAAATTAACCCTTACCTACATTCTTATATAAAAGATGGGTTTTTGTTTCAAGTCCATGAGAGTTTTTGGGACTTCCAGTACCTTAATCCACAAGCTCTGCTCTGCATCTCCTGGTGAAGGTGTCAGTCTGGCTTGCAAGCCACACCCCATCTCACAAAGACATGCCCACATTTAAGCCCCACCCCTTTTATTATCTACCTTTTTTTGTGCATCGGTCTGGCTTGCAAATCACATTTAGTCCCACAAAGCCACGTCCCCTTCTATTTTCAGCTTACAATATCTTCATCACAAATCAGTCCCACCTGAGGACAAGATATGAGGATGGGACATAAGGAAGGGATATGAGGTCAGGATATGAGGATGGGATATAAGGACGGTATATGAGGTTGAGATATGAAGATGGGATATGAGGACGGGATAGGAGGACGGGATAGGAGGATGGGATATGAGGTCAAGGTAGGAGGACAGGAAATAAGGTCGGGATATGAGGACCGGATATGAGGTTGAGATATGAGGATAGAATATGAGGATTGAATATGAGGACGGTATAGGAGGTCGGGATAGGAGGTCGGGATAGGAGGTCGGGATAGGAGGTCGGGATACGAGGTCGGGATACGAGGATGGGATATGGCAACAATATATGAGGAATATGAGGACAGGATATGAAGTCAAAAGCTTCCTCATTTTTTGATTTTCCTCCCCAACAAGTATTAGGAAGAAAAAAATGGGTACTCAGCATATATATATATATATATATATATACACACACACACACACACAAGCGCAGGGTAGGCAGCACAACCTCAGAGGTACAGCTGGAGTAAGCAGGTGTGCAAGCGATGACTGGTCCCAGTCGCAAACCGTGTCCATCGATATATATTCCAAAGAAGTCGCAGAACACCCAGGTAGCGTAAGGTGCAAAAGAATTGAGCTTTATTTGCCCATGTTATACAACCTTTCGATGGTATCACACCATCTTTATCACTCTTTGGAGTGTGTATATATAGATAGATATATATATATACACATATATATATATATATATATTTATATTGTATATGTAAAGGCAAAAGAAGGTGGGGCACTTATGAGTCGGAGTCTTTTGGAAGGTGCAGACTTTGTCTTTTTATTCAGGAGCATATAAAATCCATAACGCAGGATGCCAGGGTCCGCAGCGAGGTGCAGTTACCAGCTGCTTTCACACAAAGAGGTTGCGCTTCTTCAGACTACGCCTCTTCCGTCACCTGGATGCAGGTAAATACAACTCTCTACCCACGTCACGGAAGGTAGGCGTTTCCATTAAAATAAAAAACTGAAAATAGACATAACTTCAACAAAATGCAATGACATTAAATATAACGCACAGAAAAACACTCATGTCTAGTCTATTGTTTAAACCGAGACCACCTTGTGCATTCGTTTTTAAGATCCATTTCCCTTCTTTTTGCAGAAGGATTTTCTTAATGTCACCGCCATTTGCTGAGACTGCTCGTTCTATTCCAAAATATGTAAGTACTTTTGGATCACTATTGTGTTCATTTCTGATGTGTGATATAAGTCTAGGGGACCCTTTACCCGTGTATATAGAATTAAAATGCTCACTGAACCTGATGTTAACCGCACGGGCAGTGCATCTTATATAGAACCTGTTGCAAGGGCAGCAAACGGCGTAAATTTTATTTTTTCCGGCAACAGATGAAATCCCTACGTTTTATTTCCACTCTTCCTGGCAGTACATATTTTTCTGTACAGCAGAAGTTGTACCAATTGCAACTTCCGCATTTAAAGGTGCATCCTTATTTAACCAGGTTGGATTTAGTGTGGGATTTCTTAAAGAACTGCGGACCAGAATATTTTTCAAATTCTTAAATTTTTTTTAAAGTGACCAGAGGTCTATTTATGGTGTACTCTTTTAAATCGGGATCGTTCTGCACAATTGACCAGTTGTCATTGATAGCTTTCTTGATTTTATGTGCTACCGGTCTATACACAAAGGAGAAGGAAAATCTCTGGGAATTTTTAGTATTTCTTTTAGACTTATTCGAATGAGTCTTGTTTAACAAGGTTTTCCGTTGGACATTATTCACTTTGGTCAAAGTTAGGTCCAATACAGCGGTGGGGTACCCCCTTTGTACCAAACGTGCATACAATTCTCTTGCCTGCATCTGGAAGTCTTCCTCTCTACTATTAATCCTCCTGAGTCTAAAGGAACTGTCTGTACGGGCCAGCCCTTTTCGTATGCTCAGGGTGGTAACTGCCATAGTGCAGGAGGGAATTGCAGGCCGTTGGTTTACGGTAACCCATAGTAACCACTTTGCCGTTAGTGATCCCTACTTTTACGTCCAGGAACTCTAACTCCGGATCCCCTGTTTTCCATCTGAGACGGAGATTCATGTCATTTTCATCATTTAGGGCGGAGACAAAGTCCGCAAAAGCAGACTCAGTCCCCACCCAGACGATGAAAAAGTCATCCACAAACCTATAATATCGTGAAATAAATTTCAAATATCTGTTTGTGTTAGAGAAAATATACTCCTTTTCAAAACTTGACAAAAAGATTAGCCAAAGTACAGGCCACAGGTGTCCCCATGGACACTCCTCCTATATGGGTTTACCACTCTTTGAATTTGAAATAATTATTTGACAGAATAAATTGTAAAGAACCGCAGATCTCGGATCTCTTAAGGAACTGTCTGATAATGTCAATACTTTTCACTTGAGAAATGCTAGTGTAAAGACACTCTATATCAATAGATATGAGAATGCAGTTTTCTGGTACTTGTAGTCCCTCCAGAGATATCGTTGGTATATTTTATAAGGGCTGGGATTTCTACAAGTAAAGGGTGCAGCAGCCAGTCAATGTATTGCGATAGTGACTCCGTTCGAGTCCCCGGAGACAATGGGTTCTTTTGGGAGGAGTTTTTCCGCTAGCTTTTTTGAAATTACGCCCCTTTCAAAGTAGGTTCTAAGGAGAGACTGAAGTCTGCATTTTTGATGCACCATAGAATTTTTTTAAATAATTTATTACAATGCAAGGGATTACTTAGCTGACGGTTTGCTTCTTTAATATAGTTTTCTTTACTCATAACTATATACCCTCCCTTGTCAGATTTTTTGTTAATTTCTATATTTCCACATTCTTCAGTCTCTCCAGAGCATCTTTTTCTTTTCTAGATAGATTGTCAGTATCTTTTGGATAACATAATGCCTTCACTTCCTCCAGAATTTTCCTCTGGAAGAGGTCACGGCTACTGCCTGGTGTGATTTGAGGACAAAAGGTTGAGCTTGTGCCTCCTTTAAATTCTGGAACCTCTTACTCTGTTAATGTATTTTCATCTTCCCCAGGTAATAAATCCATCAAAGTGTACAGACAATCGAGTTCAGCTTGGGGTGCCTCACTGAGGGTACTAAAGCCCAAAGGTTCAATAGTAACGGGAACTTCTCCCTCCAATCTCGTTTTTGGGTTTGCACAATTATCTTTATTGCAAAAAAACTTTTTTAGACTAATCTTACGTATGGCCCAAAACAAATCTATTTCAAATACTACATGATCGAATTCTTCTACTACACAAAAATTGAGACCCTTTGAGAGGACAGATTTTGTGGCCTCCAAAACATAATCAAATAGATTTATATTTTTTAAGTCCTGTCCTGACTCAGCCGCTGCATCCAATTCAGATTTTACATTTTTCAAGACACCACTTTGCGTTTTGGTCTCGCGCTTCTGTCTCCCAGTCCTTGTCCTCCCTCTTCTTGTCTTCCTCCTAAAGGGACGACAACGTCCTCACTTTTAGACTGGGGTTTTACAATGGTGGTTTCTTTTATTCTTCCCTTTTTCTTCAGATTAGCTTGAATCGGAACCTGTGGTCCAAAAATCGGACCTACGTCGTCTATTTTTGTTTTTTCGTTGAGGACGTTGATTTGCAGGCTTAGTAAAGGAAAATACTCTGTTTGAATCAAAATCTAATTGGTCTCGCAAATATTTATCTCTTTTCAGATCTTTTAAAGTGGCTTGTAGCATGGTTAATTTCCGTTCCAAAGTTCTTCAGGCACTCTGACACGAAGCTCAGTTTTTGCTTTCATTAATTCCGATGTTAACAGGGAATATGCCTTCTCATTCTGTCTAATGACCACGTTCATCATATTTAATGAATAATCCAGATGAATCTGGTACCAATTTTGTATGAATGCCGGATCTTCAGAAAATTGAGATGGCTTGGTTACAGTTACCACGAGGTACTCGGTTACAGCTTTCATATGATTTTAATGACTTGAGTGTCCAGAAAAGTCTGGTCTCTTTTTCAGAGAGATTAGAAATTTTATTTTCTAGACTTTTTACTTTTAGAGCGTCTTTTTTGTGTTGCAAGTATTGACTTCTCTACAAGTAATGAGCATAAAAAGTCTGGAAAATGACATTTCTTTGGATACACCCCCAGGATGAAGGATATCGCTGAAACGTACATTGGGGTGGCGCCGCTCCTGGTGCACTCTTGCACTTTATTTATTTTTCCTTGAGGTTGGTACTGTATTTTATGCACTTTGAGACTGATGTCTTTGTATTAGCACGCACAGTTTACCAGTTGCCTTTTTTTGTTATTTCTTACAATGTTTACATGTGCTGGCAGTAGTGATGCCATTTTTTTCCTATTCCCTTCTAGTGTTAGCTTTTCCCCTTTTTTATGTTTTTAATGTGATCAATAAAATATTAACTTTTCATTCAATTTGAAATGACTCCATGTTTCTATTGTTTAATTCTATTCCAAGGAGTTCATATATGAAGCCCCCTAGTACCAGGTTCTTTATATTTGAATGTTTTACACCCACTATTTATTTATTGTTTTATTTACTTATGTGTTTTTGTGATAGAACTTGTGAGGTACAGTGCTATTTATTAATCAATATTATACTCGAGTATACACGATACTCCAAACTAGTTGAAAGGGCTTCTATGATGTTAGAAAAATGGGTCCACATTTTTCCTTAATAAAATCAGGAACGGTTCAACTCTTTCCCTTGACTTAAATAAGGCTACTATACAATATCAAACATACCCCACAAACAAGGACTGCACAAGGACACAATTCCAGGGGGTAACAGAACCATAAAAGGAAGCATAAACCTAGTAAGTAACAGACCCCACTATGCATTTCAGCTATACTCACCCTCTATAGCAAACAAACGAATAAACTAAATTATAAAGAAAGAGAGCCGAACTTAGGAGTATTACATCTTATTTCTGAGGTTTTTGGTCCCCTAGCCAGTCTTATTTACGCTTCATTTATGTCAACGTTGGAGCTCCGTGCCCAGAATTTGTTGTAATGACGCAGAGATCAGTTTTTAATATTCTCAAATCTTGCTAAACAATGTACACTAAACAGAAACCAGACTAAGGCTACAGTTACACTACGATTTCTTCATACAGCTGCTGGATCCGGCAACAGACTGTTTTGAAATTTCCTCTCCGGCAGCCATAAAAAAGTCGTAGTGTGAATGTACTCTTTGTACTCTGGTTTCCCTTTGGTGTACATTGTTTTGCAAGATTTGAGCATATTAAAAAACGGATCTGTGCGTCATTACAACCAATTCTTCTTCAAAAGGGGTAAGGCTACATTCACACTACAGTTTCTTCATATGGCTACCGGACCCGGACCACATTTTATTCATTTAAATGAGCCGACCAGAGTCACATAAATCAGTTTTATGGTATGCTGTGGTTTTAAGTCTGGCAACAAAATCTGACACTGTTCAAAAATGAGCCAACTGCCAGTCAATGGGTCCCATTGCGCTTCGTTTAGCAACAGATGGTTCAGCTCAGATTCTTTTGGCATGAAGAGTCTGAAACTAGCCTGAACTATGCCTTAGGATACGTTGACACGTACAGGATCTGCTGCATATTTTGTGCAGCTGATTTTGCTACCCATTAACGTCAATGGGTAGCATAATCAGCTGCACAAAATATGCAGCAGATCCTGTACGTGTCAACATACCCTTAGAAAGGATTTTAGTTTTACCTCAGCCTCTCTGTTTTACAAGGGCAATTGCAAAGTTTTCATAGAGCACATGGTACATTTGTCGTTTTTGCCCTCTTGTATATGTCTGTAATATTTAACTGTTGTAAATTGATGTCATGGCACCTTTCTACATCCAGAAATCACATTTTTTTATTCATTTCTGATTATATTTTAAAATGTAATTCTCTTTTTCATTTCACAACTAAATGAAACTAGGAATTTCCTTTTTTCAGTGTATATGTATTGCAAAATAAAACTTATGAGTTCAAGGGTCACTGAAAAAGGGTACCTGCAATGCTGTGATTAGCCTGTCTGGCGATCCTTTAGGACTAATTTGGAAACCTATGGTCAGAAGTTCTGAGGCTATGGCAAACAATTTTATTCAAAATTAATTCAGTGTTTATTCTAGCTGCTGCAGGTCCAGCATTCAGCTAGGTTGTTCTAAAGGATCTAAAAAATTCTAAATATCTCTAAATTATAATAATAGACTACTGTAGTCTTATGATATAGCACTACAAAACTCAAACTTTGATTAAACTCAAATATAGAGAATCGGACATGGCCCATAACTTAAAAAAACGTAGAGAGTACTGGTTGACAGGGCAGTAGAGCTGCCCTTGATTACTTTAGTCTGCATAAATTAGTTCAGCTTTCCAAGCCCTCCGGTGGCCTGGAAAAGTCCAGAATGACAGTCTTAGGTCTCCCAGGACTGTATCCACCTTTTCCTTTAACACTTAAGATCCCTCTGTGATTTAGGCAGAGCAAAAGGGGGGTCAAAGGCATAGACACAAAGCAAGGGGAGAAACTTGCATGTCAGATCTTTGCGGCTAGGAGTAAACATTTTCTTTTTTGGCTCACTGTGAAGGTTTTATGACCATCACAGAGCAGAGTGTACCAAATCAAGTTCAAAACATACTGCTTAATAAAAATAATTATAATAACTGAAGTAAAAGCAGAAGCTTCTTTAAAAGTTAAAACAAAGCTAAATTATAATATAACTAAAAGGGGTACGCCAGTGGAAAACTTTTTTTTTTTTTTTTTTTTAAATCAACTGATGCCAGAGTTAAACAGATTTGTAAATTACTTCAATGAAAAAAAATCTTAATCCTTCCAGTACTTATTAGCGGCTGTATACTACAGAGGAAATTCTTATCTTTTTGGATTTCTATTCTGTCCCCGTCAGGAACTATCCAAAGCAGGAGAAAATCCCCATAGTAAATGTGACGGATCCTAGAGTCACCCTATCTACCTGGATGGACTTTAGGACATCACTATTTGTACCCCTCAATTTATGTTGTCCAGTGACATAAAGCTCAGAGTTAAAATACTTTTATTTACTGTTTTCATACACTTTCTGTGCACAAAACACCTTTGGCACTCAAGGCACTGTATAGGGAGAGCTAATTACCTTTGTTGGATTATCTCCCAGACTACCTGTCACCTGGATTACCTTTATTGGATTATCTCACAGACTACCTGTCACCTGGATTACCTTTGTTGGATTAGCTCCCAGACTATCTGTCACCAGTATTGTCTTTACTGACCCTTCCCCCTGTGATGTCCTTCCTATAAAAGAAGACACTTGTTCCACAATAAAGAGTTCTGATTTTATACCTGAAGACTGGTGTTGCCTGGTTCTTTGGGTACAAAGATGCAATAATCTCTAATTCTGCCTGGGGATATTGCCTGTGATATGCTGGGGCTTGTCATCCGGAAGGAGAAGTCATATTTGGCGGAGTCAGTCCATCACAGTAAACATATGCTGTTCTGGACAGTTCCTAAAATGGACAGAGGTGTCAGCAGAGAGCACTGTGGTTGTGACAGAAAATAAATCCAAAAAGAAAAGAATGTCCTCTGTAGTATACAGCCACTAATAAGTACTATGGAGAAAGGGGTCTCCCCGAAACACGTCTAGCATACCTATCTCTAGCCTTCAGATCACCCTTAGAAGTCCAAATACTATTTTCCACTATCTACAACAGCTGGAATCCCCTGCTTTCGGGACCACAGTGCAGACGTGCGTTCTTTGACACGGTCAATATCACCACCTCTTGCCTGCATCCACTCACCAGCTGCACACCGCACGATTACCGTCAGCAGAACCGGAGAATCCGAGGAATTGATCACACAGACATCAACATCGAGCTGGCTGCCCAGCCGAGCCAGTCTGTGATACGGAGCCCAGCGCATCAGGGGCTTCCATCCTTGGTTTCCCGACTTCAGCGGAGCGGTGAGTGGTGCAGAAGCACAAAAAACTTAAAGAAAACGTATCTAACATTATCTGATAACATCTGTGCCTCTCTCTGTGGATTATAATATCGGTGCAGAGGCACCAGAATTACAGCTAACAATATCTCATTCGTATCTCTGTGAATACAATATTTATGCATATACGTTACTGAAAAGCTGTCCACAAACCCCAAAGGACTATATAAAAATGAAGATTAGGTGACCGTTATATGGATTTTATTTTTATACTTTTATATTTCTGCATTTATTAAATCGTTTTAACCTCTAGTAGATCCATAGAAAGGGCCCTGCTTGGACTACTTATATTAAATTGTAAATAAATGTAATATATATTCATATCTATATACTACTAGTCTTTCTTACAAATATACACTACATTTCATATACAAATATATACCTTGAGGTCTGCATCCATTTCTTATTTTATTTTATTTTTTCGTTTCATCGTAGATTTTTGGGTAAAATGACTGATGTCATTACAAAGTAGAATTGGTGGCGCAAAAATAAGCCATTATATGGATTTTTAGGTGCAGAATTGATAGAGTTCAGATTTTTTTAAAGGTAAGGAGGAAAAAATGAGTGCAAAAATGGAAAAAACCCTGGTCCTTACGGGGTTAAAAACACAGCTCCAGTCTTCCTATAATGTAACAAGCAACCATGCTGGCAATACCAGGTGCACTATTATAGTATGGTCCCTCCACTTTTTAGCGCTATTGCTGGTTGTTTGTAAGGAGACTGTAAAGCTACTATTTAAAAACTTTCATAGCCAATGCCTTTAACATTTCACTGGAACCCCAGCTTCATCATTGTGACCCTGGCAGCCATGTTTAAGCAGATGCATGCAAAGATTAACTTTAAATACTAAATAATTGTCATTTAAATTGAATATGAAATGGTGCATCACACATTTATTTGATACACACTCTGCCTATAATTAGCTGTACACACTTTCAGCCATAGCATGTTATTCTAATATTTGACCCCTTGGGGACGGAGGGTTTTCCAGTCTTTGCACTTTCGTTTTTTCCTCCTTACCTTTTAAAAATCATAATCCTTTCAATTTTGCAGCTAAAAATCCATATGATGGCTTATTTTTTTTGTACCACCAATTCTACTTTGTAATGACATCAGTCATTTTATCCAAAAATCTACGGCAAAACGGAAAAAATAATAATTGTGCGACAAAATAAGAAAAATGCAATTTTGTAAATTTTGGGGGCTTCCGTTTATACGCAGTACATTTTTTTGGTAAAATTGACACCTTATCTTTATTCTGTAGGTCCATATGATTAAAATGACACCCTACTTATATAGTTTTGATTTTGTCGTACTTCTGGAAAAAAATCATAACTACATGCAGGAAAATATATACGTTTAAAATTGTCATCTTCTGACCCCTATAACTTTTTTTATTTTTTGGCATATGGGGCAGTATGAGGGCTCATTTTTTGCGCCGTGGTCTGAAGTTTTTAGCGGTACCATTAATGTATTGATCAGACTTTTTTATCACTTTCTATTCATTTTTTCATTATATAAAAAGTGACCAAAAATACGCTATTTTGGACTTTGGAATTTTTTTGCGCATACGCCATTGACCGTGCGGTTTAATTAACTATATAGTTTTATAATTCGGACATTTCCGCACACGGCGATACGACATATGTTTATTTTTATTTACACGGTTTTTTTTATGGGAAAAGGGGGGTGATTCACACTTATTAGGGAAAGGGTTAAATGATCTTTATTCACTTTTTTTTCCATTTGTTTTTTTATTTTTTTGCAATGCTATAGCTCCCATAGGGGGCTATAACACTGCAAACACTGATCTTTTACATTGATCAATGGTTTCTCATAGGAAACCATTGATCAATAATTCTGCCGCTTGGGGCTCATGCCTGGATCTCAGACACTGAGCAGTCATTCGGCGATTGGACAGCTTGGAGGAAGGTAGGGACCCTCCTGCTGTCTTTACAGCTGTTCGGGATGCCGCGATTTCACCACGGACATCCCGTGCTTTACTTTCCCTTTAGATGCGGTGTTCAACTTTGAACGCCGACTCTAAAGGGTTAATAGCGTGCAACACCGCGATCAGTACTGCGCGCTATTAGCCACGGGTCCCAGCAGTTGCTAGAGGCCGGGCCCGACCCGCTATGACGCATTATAGAAAGGGAGTGGGCTGAGGGCGTATAGGTACACAATAACAAATGAGGTTCTCAGAACACTATATCAGCTTCATAATGAGACAGTAGCTATAAACAATATGGTGTTTCATACCCAGGGGCATAAGTCATCAACAGCTATGCTTATATATATATCTCCATGCCGGAGTAAGGGGGGCGCATGGGAGATCAGAAGCCATTATGTAATAATATAATCTAAAGAGAAGGGAGGCCTGCATGGAAGCACCATGAGGCATAAAAGGTATCATGGGACAATAAGCCTTCCTTTGGAAGTTACCTGAGAGGCAAGGACATGAGGAGCCAGAGAAGTCCTGTCAGATGCAGCAATATGACTGTACGATAACTATACAATGGTTCAATGATTACACCTTCTTCCCTTCTTTCCCTTTACTTTAAGATAGAGGTCTCACATATCTGGTAGCATACTAGTTCTCATTTGATTGCGATTATACAATGTGGATTTAAATTACACCAATTAGTATGTATGATGAAAGATCTTTCCTAAACTCCAGTTTGTTATTGTTTTGTGCATATTAATGCATACATATATTGCATATAGCAAAGTATTATCTTTCACTATCTAATTGACATAAAAATATATCCACAAGGAAAGTTATTTGAGTATTCCTCCAAATTAAAGGGGTACTCCGCCCCTAGACATCTGATCGCGGGGGTCCCACCGTGGGGGACCCTCGCATTCTACCATGTGGCACCCACCTGTAACCACTTCCAGAACAGTTGGAGGCCCTCAGGCTAATACCATCCCGACCACGGGGACTGAAGATCGTGATGTCACGACTCCGCCCCCTTGTGACATCACACCCCACCCCCTCAATGCAAGTCTATGGGAGGGGTCGTGACAGCTGTATCCTTTGGATAGGGGATAAAATGTTTTTGCCCGGAATACCCCTTTAATGAAAAAACTGATAAAATAGAGAAAGTGAACACAAAAATACACACAAAATGCAGGATATGGGTGGGAACGCAAAATAAAACATGATTATGCATAAAATACATTGTGAAAATGGACTGCGTGAGAGTGAAAGAGATAATCAATGCATAAAGTGGATAAGATGTAATAAATGGTAAAGAGAAAACATGGACTACGAATAAAATGCAGAGTGTGAATGGAAACCATGAGAAAAGTGGGAAAATACATGATATGGATGGGAACGCAAAATCAAACATGATTATGAATAAAGTACAAAGTGAAGATGGATTGAGTGAGGATGAATGTAAAAAAACAATGCATAGTAAAACATGTAATAAATTAAGGTGCAGCGAAAACATGATGACAAATAAAACGCATAATGTAAATGGAGACCATATGAGAAAAGTGAGAGTGCAGAAAAGATCACATCAGTTAGTGAATGTGATTCACCAAAATGGATCAATAGGTACATAATTAATAATTGTGTAAAATAATGAAAAAGTGCATGTATACGTACTTTACAATTGTGATATAACATGAAACTATGTGCAAAATAATAAGGGTTTAATAATGATATAAGTGCATAAGTGTATAAGAAGAGAACATATGAAGTAGCAGAAGTTTAAAAATATAAATAATGATAATTCTTTCCTTTATAAATAGTAATCAATATAATTAGAGATGAGCAAATCAAATATGACGAATACGAATTTGTTACGAATGTCATGAAAAATTAGATGCTCAACGAATGCGAATATCACCAGAGTTCTATCATGTGAATCGGCTTCATTAACCCCTTAACACCACGGATGTAAATGTACGTCCTAGTTTGGTGATACTTCGCACACCAGGACCTACATTTAAGTCCTGTGTATGACCGCGAGCATCGGAGCGGTGCTCGCGTCATATACGACAGGTTCCGGCTGCTATCAGCAGCTGGTAATGGCCGACATCCACGATCGCGCGGATGTCCACCATTAACCCCTCAGATGCTGTGATCAGTACAGATCACAGCATCTGCTGCAATGCGCATGTTAAAATAGATGATCGGATCGCCCGCAGCGCTGCCGTGGCGATCCGATCATCTGTAATGGCGTTCGGAGGTCCCCTCACCTGCCTCTGTCTGTCTCCTGGAGTCTTCTGCTCTGGTCTGAGATCGAGCAGACCAGAGCAGAAGATGACCGATAATACTGATTAGTGCTATGCCCTATGCATAAAACTGAACAGTATTAGCAATCAAATGATTGCTATAGATAGTCCCCTATGGGAACATAAAGTGTAAAAAAAAAAAAAAAAAAAAAAAATAATCCTCTCCCCCCATAAAAATAAAAATTGTCAGTTTTTCCCCATTTTACTGCCAAAAATTGTAATTTACTTTAACAACATATTTGGTATCGCCGCGTGCGTAAATGTCCGACCTATCAAAATATGTTAGTGATCCCGTACGGTGAACGGCGCAAACGCAAAAAATAAAAATCCATAAATGCTGCTTTGTCACATTTTATTCTCAAAAAAAAAATGATCATAAAGTTTTATATATGCAAATGTGGTATCAATAAAATGTACAGATGACGGCGCAAAAAATTAGCCTTCATACCACCCTATATACGGAAAAATGAAAAAGTTATAGATGGTCACAATAGGACGATTTTAGATTACTGATTTTGTACGAAAAGTTTAATATTTTTATACCGCTTAAAATTTTTTTTTATCTAAAAGTATCTAGCCATGGGTATCATTTTAATCGTATTGATCCACTGAATAAAGAATACCTGAAATTTTTACTGTAAAAGTGTACAGTGTGAAATCCAAACCCTCCAAAATGTGCTAAATTGTGGTTTTCATTTAAATTTCCTCCCTAAAAATTTTTTTTTTTTTTTGGGTTCGCCATACATTTTATGGTAAAATGAGAGTTTCATTACAAAGTACAATTGGCCAAGCAAAAAAGCAAGCCCTTATAGCGGCCGGGTGGATATGGAAATATAATAGAGTTATGGATTTTAGAAGGCGAGGAGGAAAAAAACGAAAATGCAAAAATAAAATTGGCCTGGTCCTTAACCCCTTAAGGACACATGACGTACTGGAACGTCATGTGTCCACTCCCGATCTATAACGCGGGGCCACGGCGTGGCCCCGCGTCATAGCGGGTCGGGCCCGGCCTCTAACAACGGCCGGGACCCGTGGCTAATAGCGCGCGGCATTGATCGCTGTGCCGCGCGCTATTAACCCTTTAGACGCGGCGTTCAAAGTTGAACGCCGCGTCTAAAGTGAAACCGAAAGCATCCCGGCTAGCTCAGTGGGCTGTTCGGGATAGCCGCGGTGAAATCGCGGCATCCCGAACAGCTGACAGGACAGCGGGAGGGCCCCTACCTGCCTCCTCGCTGTCCGATCGCCGAATGACTGCTCAGTGCCTGAGATCCAGGCATGAGCAGTCATCCGGCAGAATCGTTGATCACTGGTTTCTTATGAGAAACCAGTGATCAACATAGAAGATCAGTGTGTGCAGTGTTATAGGTCCCTATGGGACCTATAACACTGCAAAAAAAAAGTGAAAAAAAAAAGTGAATAAACATCATTTAACTCCTCCCCTATTAAAAGTTTGAATCACCCCCCTTTTCCAATAAAAAAAAAAACACAGTGTAAATAAAAATAAAAATAAACATATGTGGTATCACCGCGTGCGGAAATGTCCGAATTATAAAAATATATCATTAATTAAACCGCTCGGTCAATGGCGTGCGCGCAAAAAAATTCCAAAGTCCAAAATAGTGCATTTTTGGTCACTTTTTATATCATTTAAAAATGAATAAAAAGTGATCAATAAGTCCTATCAATGCAAAAATGGTACCGTTAAAAACTTCAGATCACGGCGCAAAAAATGAGCCCTCATACCGCCCCATACACGGAAAAATAAAAAAGTTATAGGGGTCAGAAGATGACAATTTTAAACGTATTAATTTTCCTGCATGTAGTTATGATTTTTTCCAGAAGTCCGACAAAATCAAACCTATATAAGTAGGGTATCATTTTAATCGTATGGACCTACAGAATACATATCAGGTGTCATTTTTACCGAAAAATGTACTACGTAGAAACGGAAGCCCCCAAAAGTTACAAAACAGCGTTTTTTTTTTCAATTTTGTCGCACAATGATTTTTTTTCCCGCTTCACCATAGATTTTTGGGCAAAATGACTGACGTCATTACAAAGTAGAATTGGTGGCGCAAAAAATAAGCCATCATATGGATTTTTAGGTGTAAATTTGAAAGAGTTATGATTTTTTAAAGGCAAGGAGCAAAAAACGAAAATGCAAAAACGGAAAAACCTCCGGTCCTTAAGGGGTTAAGGTTAAAATGGGCTTGGTCCTTAAGGGGTTAAATTACATTTAGTGCGGTCCAGGCTCCAGGGCATCTAAAATGGCGGATCCACATGTGAGGACATAAAGCAAGGAATCCTGGAAAGGTGTAAACAAGCAATGGCAGGATGACCCTGAATCACATGCAGGATGCAGCCTATCAGCAGCCAGTCACCCCAGCCAGTCACAGCCCTATATAATCTGCAGCCATATTCCAGCTAGTCCCTTCATCCTTTCTCTGCAGAGAGATAGGACAGACAGCGCTTTGTGTGTTACATAGAAAAGCTTTTTCCAGCAGCGTTTCACCTCCTAGTCATGTCAGCGTTCTGGTGGACAGAGATCAGCGAGTTTTTCACAGAGAATAATTTTTACTGCAGCGACCAAGCTCCCACTTTCTACAGCATTGTATTACAGAGAGGGGCAGAGAGCTGTGTGTTGCCTCATACATTTGAACAAGCTGGCTCAGCTGCAGAAACCTTAACAGAGGAGGGAGGAATAAGTTTTTAGCGAAACTCTTTGTTCCACAACAAATGGGCTGCTGGTTATACTAGTCTGTAGACGGTATAGTACCCAGCAGTCCATTCCTAATAGTCTTTGAGAGAGTGCAATTTTGAGTTAAGTACACAGGGACTGTGTGCTGCAGCACTGTTGAGTAATGCTGGTGTTGTGCAAATATATGTTTAAGTGTACTCTAGCACATTTTTCTGTCCTCATAAGTGCATACGACATCCCTACATCTAAATAGTGTACTAATGGAGAGAAGAAAGAGGACGGAGCACTGACCGTGTTGCTGCAGCAGGATTTCTTTAATCTTGTTCCGTGTAGATTACATGTGGAGGGGAGAGCGGACTAGCAGGGAGAACTTCGGGCAACAGAGCGTATCACGCTTTAGCACTTCCTCAGGCCCTTTGACGTCATGTCCGCAGGTGTGCTCTTAACCCCTTAAGGACTGAGGGCGTATGGATACGCCCGTGGGAATTCCGGTCCCCACCGCTCGCCGGGCAGGGACTGGACCGGGGTGACTGCTGATCAATTCAGACCAACGATTTGCAGCTTTTTCGGGTCAATCGGGTCTCTGGTGACCAGGAAAAAAAAAGGGTGAATGGGGCTGTCCGAGACAGCCCCATTCACCCTTACCCAGCAGGAGTGAGGTCGCACGGGTGCTGCCTCACGATCAGGTGATTGATCGGTTGGAACAACCGACCAATCACGACCCTGCAGGGCGGCGATCGGGACGGTGGAGATCTCCTACCTTGCCCTGGTCCGGCGGAGGTCCCCTCAGGATCGGTGGCAGCAGAGGCACGGTGAGGAGCAGCAGGATCAGTAGCAGCAGCGGCGCGGTCCTGGCGCGGCAGAATACAGCAGGAGGTGAGGCCTGTTCACCTCCTGCTGCTGCTTAGCAACAACTCTCAGCATGCAAAGCTAAAGGGCATGCTGGGAGTTGTAGTTTTGCAACAGCTGGAGTTCCAACTACAACTCCCAGCATGCCCTTTGGTAGTCTGTGCATGCTGGGGGTTCTAGTTATGCAACAGTTGGAAGCACATTTTTTCTATGAAAAACCATAGGGCATGCTGGGAGTTGTTGCAGAGTGCCTCCAGCTGTTGCAAAACTACAACTCCCAGCATGCCCTTCGACTGTCAATGCATGCTGATTGTTGCAGTTTTGCAAAAGCTGGAGACACATAGGTAACAAACTGTTTCACAACCAAACTCAGTGTTTTGCAACCAGTGTGCCTCCAGCTATTGCAAAACTACAACTCCCAGTATGCAGTGAGAGACTGTACATGCTGGGAGTTCTAGTTTTGCAACAGCTGGAGGCACACTGGTTGCGAAACACTGAGTTAAGTAACAAACTCTGTGTTTCGCAACCAATGTGACTCCAGCTGTTGCATAACTACAATTCCCAGCATGTATGGTCTGTCAGTGCATGCTGGGAGTTGTAGTTTTGCAATAGCTAGAGGTTTGCTCCCCCCACCATGTGAATGTACAGGGTACATTGACACGGGTGGGTTTACAGCGAGTTCTGCTGCAAGTTTGAGATGCGGCAAATTTTCAACCGCAGCTCAAACTCCGAGCGAGAAACTTATTGTAAACCTCCGCCCATGTGAATGTACCCCAAAGACCCTACACTACACGAAATAAAAGTAAAACGCTACATACCCATACACAGCCCCCCCCCCCCCCCCCCCCCAATACAAAAAAATTAAAAAGTCTTGTACGGCAGTGTTTCCAAAATGGAGCCTCCAGCTGTTGAAAAACAACAACTCACAGTATTGACGGACAGTCATTGACTGTCAAGGCATGCTGGGAGTTTTGCAACAGCTGGAGACATCCTGTTTGGGAAACACTGCCGTAGGGTATTTTTGTGGCGGATTCAAATCCCCAATTTAGTCCTCAAATGCACATGGTGCTCTCTCACTTCGGAGCCCTGTCGTATTTCAAGGAAACAATTTAGGGCCACATATGGGTATCTCCGTACTCGGGAGAAATTGTGTTACAAATTTTGGGGGTCTTTTTCTCCTTTTACCCCTTATGAAAAGGTAAAGTTGGGGTCCAGCATGTTAGTGTAAAAAAAAATTTCACAAGCGGTAAAAGGACAAAAAGACCCCCAAAATTTGTTGGGGAGACCACTCAGTGTAGGGGACTGCATCAACAGGCGCAAATCCAGTATCAGATGCAAAAATTTACTACTGCCAATACCGAATCATTTTCATTAAAAAAATCTTAACATTTCCCCAGCTACAATACCAGGTAATTGACAAAGTAATTCCCCCACGAAGGGGCGGTGACATTAAAAAACTCTTAGCCCGCAAGGAGGCTTATTGGATTCATAAATTGGATACATTGGAGCCTCGTGGTCTGAACCGGGACTATGAACTATCTAGTCTTCTATATTGAATAATATCAATATATAGCCACTTACGTAGTCGACCAGCAACCGTGATTGATCGGTTCACTCGGTCATCAACTTCATCCCAAGTTACATCCGACACCCCCAGTCAACAGTCGGTGGGTTCCTCAGACTCAATCCTCAGTTGGCATGGGCCTCATGCTGCTGCTGCCACCTCCTGGCTCTCTCATTGTGCCGCCATATGGTCTCCTCATGTTGATACTACCACCTCCAGACTCTCTCATTGTGCTGCAATAGATACTGCAAAACATAACTAAGGTGTTGGTCCCCAGTTACAGAAAATTCCTCTGCATTAGACAACAAGTAGGTTTTGAGGCTATGCATTAGCTAAAACTTAACTTAACTTTTCTTAGGATAAAATATATGAACTCCAAATATTTTTTTTAAATTAACAAAAGGAAAGGTGTGCCACCTACACCACCAAGTATTGATGCGGTGGATGAGAACAACGTATGGTCCATTGTAACAGGTGGGGGTAAACACTTCCCCTGTACGGCCCTACTCTCGCACTATTAATTCCCTTCTTAGCAAGTGTTACTCGTCCTAAAAAGGGCGGCCCCACACAGGCACCTCTCCCTGTTTCCAACTAAAAACCATGGCAATTGGCAGTGTTTTTAGGTGGAAATAGGGAGAGGTTCCTGTGTAAGGACGAGTAACACTTGCCAATAAGGGAATTAATAGTGCGAGAGTAGGGCCTTACAGGTGAAGTTTTTACCCCCACCTGTTCCAATGGACCATTTGTTGTTCCCTTCCACCTTTTAGAGGTCTTTGCATCACATCAATACTTGGTGGTGTAGGTGGCACATTGTGTTTTTTGCACACATTTCCTTTTGTTAGACTTCAAAAAAATTTGGGGTCCATATTTTAGTCTAAGAAAAGTTTTAGCTAATGCACATCCTCAAAATTTACTTGTGCACACCAACACTGACAAAAAAAAGTTTTCTTCTGCCTACCTGCCTCATCTACTATTCTGATCCTGCCACCCGCCTGATGCCAAGTTCTCCTTTCACCCACCTTAGTCACCGGGTACTAATATTAACACCCACCACCCCACTCTACCAAAGTGCACGGCAGCACCGACATGTGGAGCTGTAACTATGGTCAGGGACAATACATGCCCTTTACGGCCCACTGGGTGAATATGGTTCCTACACGGCCACTAAAGCAACTTGGACAGGTCACGCGACACCCGCCTCCACGCTCTCAGGCCATTGGCACTGTGACAGTGTACGGCTCAGTCTTCTCATCCTCCACCATGTCCCATAGTCACCCCAAGGAAAACTCGTCTGTCCACGAAAAATGTGGAGAGACTGACCTTGGTGAAGATGAGATCAGGCATGGATCAGCCCGGATTTCCACCCACCAATGCCTGATGCATCAGAGTAGATTGACCATGGTGCCACACCATCACTTCAAATATGGATAGTGCCAAACAGACTTAAGGCACTGCTCCCCAGTTACAAACATTCCCCTCATAAGAGCTTTTTTCACCCACCTTCGTCAACGGGTACTGGTATTGCCACCCACCGCACCACTGTCACCGGGTCACTTTCAGGACTCCTGATGCTGCTGCCACCTATATGGTCTTCCTCATCTGCTGCCAACTCCAGGCTGTGTCATTCAGCTCCTATATGGTTTAATGATGCTGCTGGGCCTGGGACATTAACTACCATAAATCTTCAATTAAAATTTTTATTGATATCTTAATCTTAGGGATTGTGAGGCCATATGGTCTCCTCATGCTGCCGTGAGCTGCATGCTGTGTCATTAAGTCACTACATAGTTTCCTCTTGCTGCTGCCAATTCCAGGCTGAGTCATTCTGCCAGATTATGGTCTTCTCATGCTGCTGCCACCTCTAGGCTCTGTCATTGTGCCGCCATGTGACTCCTTGTTAGTTTGGGTTTTGCGGTCATACAGTATCAGTTCAAAGTAAATGCCGGGACATTATACTTGGGAATCGAATCTAAATAAAAAAATATATATATATATATATATTTTTTTTTTTATGTCAAGAAAGAAGGGCTTGAAAAAGACAGCGAGAGGCCGTGGAAACGTAGCACACGGTGGAGTGAAATAAAAGACATCACTTTGCACTAAATCAACGGGAGTACCACTGTTTCTTTCTGGACATATACTTCACTGGACCTCTTACCAAGGTGTACAGCAGGAGGCACCCATACATCTGAGATGGAGATAGATCTCCCTCTCTCTCTCCCCCTCTCTCTACTGGAACAGGTGGTAGCTCGCCTCGCAGCGGACCGCCAGCTCGATGCTCACCAGAATGTGTAATCAAAAAATTAAAATAAAATTACAATTACATAAAAAAAATCTGCCACAACCAGACACTCTGCGGCAGTGAGTAGAGATGAGCGAACTTACAGTGATTCGATTCATCACAAACTTCTCAGCTCGGCGTTTGCTGACTTTAGCCTGCGTAAATTAGTTTAGCTTTCAGGTGCTCCGGTGGCCTGGAAAAGGTGGATACAGTCCTAGTAGAGAGTCTCCTAGGACTGTATCCACCTTTTACAGCGCACCGGAGCACCTGAAAGCTGAACTAATTTATGCAGGCTAAAGTCAGCAACCGCCGAGCCGAGAAGTTTGTGACTAATCGAATTACTGTAAGTTCGCTCATCTCTAGCAGTGAGTCTAATAGCGAAGCCTGTAATCTGCATGTCATACTGAATAACAATATTATTCCACTAACACAGCACACTCTCTATGCGTGTTAGAACAAAGAAAAGCGTTCTACACCCCTATTGAGGCTCTCTGTAGGCCAGAAATAGCCGCTTTTTAATACAGATTTGCCACAAATAAATTCGGACCGAACCAAGTTTTTCAGGAACATTCGGCGAATCAAATTTTTCGCTCATCTCTATTAAGTACCACCGCACCATGACATACATTTACATCCACTGTCATTAAGGGGTTAAAGGCTAAATAAAGTAAGGCCCATTTATTTAAACGGCCTGAAGTTAGGGACAGAAAATGACCCGAAAGCAGTCACTGGATATCCATGCATGAAAACTTTGGCATGCCATCTTAAAAGTTGTTCAAGGTATCCATGCCTATAACACTCTAAATGCAGTAAGTGGAATGCCCACTTAGCCTGCAATAACTCTTACATTTGAGATTACAAATCACATTGGACCTACACACTAAATCCTATAAAAATAAAAAACATACCAACACATTGATATAAATAGTGTGCAACTCTATCCATGTTACCATAGTAGCTTCTTGTGCCTCTACACAGCATTGGTGTGACCACACACATTGTATTTACATAGCTGCTCTCAAAAGTAGTCAAGGTGAAGCTGACATCAATAGCAGGTACTGGTTAGAATTTAGAAACAAGTTGTGACAGGAACCATAATTGTGTTGGGTTTACTCTGTCTGCAGTAGAACCTTGTGAAAAGCTGCTAGAAAATGAATACTCGAATTATGAGTGGAAACATACTGGCAAAAACTGCCATTTTTCTTTAAGTGTCCTTTGGATAGGGGATAAGATGCCAGGGGCGGAGTACCCTTTAATGCCCATTTCTCAACTACCTTTCCATCAAATAGCTATCCATTATTGGCAATGTCTTTAAATTCTCCTGAAGATAGTTCTATATACAACTCGATAGTACAGTGGGGATCAAAAGTTTGGGCACCCCAGGTAAAAATTTGTATTAATGTGCATAAAGAAGGCATCAAATTACAGATTATACATTCTTATAATATGTCAACAAAAGTTAGATTTTATTTCCATCATTTACACTTTCAAAATAACAGAAAAAACAAAATAATGATGTCTGCAAAAGTTTGGGCACCCTGCAGAGGCAGAGTTAATATCTTGTACTGCCCCCTTTGGCAAGTATCACAGCTAGTAAGTTCAAATTTAACCTCGTCGGTCCACAGAACTGGTTTTGAAAATGCAGCAGGCTTGTCTATATGTTCATTTGCAAAGTTCAAACGCTGATTTTTGTGGTGAGGACATAGAAGAGGTTTTCTTCTGATGACTCTTCCATGAAGACCATTTTTGTACAAGTATCTCTTTATAGTGGAATAGTGTACCACAACTCCAGTGTCTGCCAGATCTTTCTGGAGGGATTGTGCAGTCAAACGTGGGTTTTGAATAGTTTTTCTCACAATCCTGCGAGCTGTTCTGTCTGATATTTTTCTTGGTCTTCCAGATCTTGCTTTAACTTCCACTGTTCCTGATGACTGCCATTTCTTAATTACATTCCAAACAGAGGATATTGACATCTGAAAACGTTTTGCTATCTTCTTATATTCTCCAGCTTTGTGAGCGTCACCTATTTTCAGTTTCAGATTTCTAGACAATTGCTTAGAAGAACCAACGGTGCTGATTGTTGGGGCAAGGTCAGATGAGTCTGGGCATTTAAAACCTTTGAGATTGGCATCACCTGGTCTTCCCAGATGATGATTGAGAACAATCCATGACGCTGGCAGGTCTCAGATTTGCAAAGGGGGCAAGTGCATGCTATAAATTCTGAAGGGCGCCCAAATTTTTGCAGACGCTATTTTTTTTGTTTTCTGTTATTTTGAAAGTGTAAATGATGGAAATAAAATCTAACTTTTGTTGACATATTATAAGAATGTCTAATCTGTAATTTGGAGATTTTTCCATCTTTCCTTGGCTTCTTTATGCACATAAATACAAATTTCTACCTGGGGTGCCCAAACTTTTAATCCCCACTCTATGTCTATGGATAAAGCCACAAAGACACCAAGTTGGATATTCAAATATTACCTTCTCTTGGAATTCCTCTAATAATCTCCAACCCCTTAATCCTTTTTCTCAATGAGCCCCCCCTCCCCCCCATAGCTTCTTCAAGATCTTCAATGTCTAAACATATCAATTTAAAGGGGTTATCCACCATAAGGTGATTTTAGTACGTACGTGGCAGACAGTAATGGACATGCTTAGGAAGGATCTGTGCTTGTCTTGGGGCTAAATGGCTATGTTTTGAGATTACCATAACACTGGCTAGCTTTTTGTGAACTGGTATTTCCCATTAGGGCTTTCTTTCCCTTCAAATCCCAGAATTCCCTTTTCCTCCCACACATCCGCAACCCCACCCGTTGAAAAATAAGTGAGCTGCGTCCATTCAAAAGACCTCTGGTTTTCAATCAGGGTGCTTAAAGTTGTTGCATTAGTTGCAGATTGATCTCTCTCCCACCAAGCGATCCCTCCACCCATTGAAGCAGACAGGCTCCCTGTCATCAGCTGACTAGTCAGGTCAGGTCCTAATCAGAACGATTATCTACTGTAGTAGTCAAGAGGTTCCAGACTACCTTTGTTCTTCCAACTCTCACATACATAAAATTTAAGTTTGTGGAATTTGGCAAGATTATTCTAGATGTTAATTTGGAGATATTTAGAAACTGTCTTAAAACTCAACATCTCCACTAAGAGGCATACTAAACTTTCTAACAAAAGCCAAATCCAATATGTCCTAAAGCACAAAGAAAAGCTATTAAAAATGCACATCTGTGATGGATGCCATACATCAGTCATCCATACACTAAAAGTATCCATCAACAGGTGTATTTAATTTCTCCAATTTATGGAAATTTAGTCTACTATCCTATTTTTTAATTTATTTTTTGCAGTATTAGCGGGGGATTAGGTGGGACAATTGGATTTATTACACATTATTACTTTATCTCTAGCACATCACCCATCGTGGCTTAAAAGGGGTTGTCCTGTGATCTAAAATGGTATTGCTAATCCCACTCTCTGCTCTGTGCAGACACAGGCATGATAGTTTTGATAAGGGAGGCTTGTAATTATTAGTTATACATTCTCATTTCCTGATATTTGTGACAATTTTATATTAACCCCTTCAGGACGGAGCCCATTTTGGCCTTAAGGACCGGAGCGTTTTTTGCACATCTGACCACTTGTCACTTTAAACATTAATAACTCTGGAATGCTTTTAGTTATCATTCTGATTCCGAGATTGTTTTTTCGTGACATATTCTACTTTAACATAGTGGTAAATTTTTGTCGATACTTGCATCCTTTCTTGGTGAAAAATCCGTAAATTTGATGAAAAATTTGAAAATTTTGCATTTTTCTAACTTTGAAGCTTTCTGCTTGTAAGGAAAATGGATATTACGAATACATTTTTTTTGGCTCACATATACAATATGTCTACTTTATGTTTGCATCATAAAATTGACGTGTTTTTACTTTTGGAAGACACCAGAGGGCTTCAACGGTCAGCAGCAATTTTCCGATTTTTCACAAAATTTTCAAACTCAGTATTTTTCAGGGACCAGTTCAGGTTTGAAGTGGATTTGAAGGGTCTTCATATTAGAAATACCCATAAATGACCCCATTATAAAAACTACACCCCCCAAAGTATTCAAAATGACATTCAGTCAGCGTTTTAACCCTTTAGGTGTTTCACACGAATAGCAGCAACGTGAAGGAGAAAATTCACAATCTTAATTTTTTACACTCACATGTTCTTGTAGACCCAATTTTTGAATTTTTACAAGGGGTAAAAGGACAAAATTTTTACTTGTATTTGTAGCCCAATTTCTCTCGAGTAAGCACATACCTCATATGTCTATGTAAAGTGTTCGGCGGGCGCAGTAGAGGGCTCAGAAGGGAATGAGCGACAAGGGGATTTTGGAGAGTACGTTTTCTGAAATGGTTTTTGGGGGGCATGTTACCTTTAGGAAGCCCTTATGGTGCCAGAACAGCAAAAAAAAACCACATGGCATACCATTTTGGGAAACTAGACCCCTCGGGGAATGTAACATGGGATAAAGTGAACCTTAATACCCCACAGGTGTTTCACGACTTTTGCAAATGTAAAAAAAATGTAAAATGTAAAATGTAAAAAAAAACTAAAATGCTTGTTTTCCCCAAAAATTTTTATTTTTAAAAGGGTAATAGCAGAAAATACCCCTAAAAATTTGAAGCCCAATTTCTCCCGATTCAGAAAACACCCCCATATGGGGGTGAAAAGTGCTCTGCTGGCGCACTACAGGTCTCAGAAGAGAAGGAATCACATTTGGCTTTTTGAACGCAAATTTTGCTCTGGGGGCATGCGCATTTAGGAAGCCCCCTATGGTGCCAGGATAGCAAAAAAAAACCACATGGCATACCATTTTGGAAACTAGACCCCTCGGGGAACGTAACAAGGGGGTTAAGTGAACCTTTATACCCCACAGGTGTTTCACGACTTTTGCATATGTAAAAAAAATTTTTTTTTTTTACCTAAAATGCTTGTTTTCCCAAAAATTTTACATTTTTAAAAAGGGTAAAAGCAGAAAATACCCCCAAAATTTGTAACACAAATTCACCCGAGTACGGCGATACCCCATATGTGACCCTAAACTGTTGCCTTGAAATACGACAGGGCTCCAAAGTGAGAGCGCCATGCGCATTTGAGGCCTAAATTAGGAATTGCATAGGGGTGGACATAGGGGTATTCTACGCCAGTGATTCCCAAACAGGGTGCCTCCAGCTGTTGCAAAACTCCCAGCATGCCTGGACAGTCAACGGCTGTCCGACAATACTGGGAGTTGTTTTTGCAACAGCTGGAGGCTCCGTTCTGGAAACAGTGGCGTACCAGACGTTTTTATTTTTATTGGGGAGGGGAGGGGGGGCTGTGTAGGGGTATGTGTTTATGTAGTGTTTTTTACTTTTTATTTTATTTTTGTGTTAGTGTAGTGTAGTGTTTTTAGGGTACAGTCGCACGGGCGGGGGTTCACAGTAGTTTCTCGCTGGCAATTTGAGCTGCAGCTGAAAGTTTGCGGCAGCTCAAATTTGCAGTCAGATAACTTACTGTAATCCTCCGCCCATGTGAGTGTACCCTGTACGTTCACATTGGGGGGGGGGGGGGGGGGGGGGACATCCAGCTGTTGCATAACTACAACTCCCAGCATGTACGGTGTATGGTGTACGGTGACTGCTGAGAGTTGTAGTTTGCAACAGCTGGAGGCACACCGGTCGTGAAACACTGAGTTAGGTAAAAAAAACTGAGTTTCACAACCAGTGTGCCTTCAGCTGTTGCAAAACTACAACTCTCAGCAGTCACCGACAGCCAACGGGCATGATGGGAGTTGTAGTTATGCAACCAGCAGATGCACCACTACAACTCCCAGCATGCACTTTAGCTGTTTGTGCAAGCTGGGAGTTGTAGTTAGACAACAGCTGAAGGTACACTTTTCCATAGAAAGAATGTGCCTCCAGCTGTTGCAAAACCATAAGTCCCAGCATGCCCATAAGGGAATGCTGGGAGTTGTGGTGGACTGCCTCCTGCTGTTGCATAACTACAGCTCCCAGCATGCCCTTTTTGCATGCTGGGAGCTGTTGCTAAGCAACAGCAGGAGGCTGTCACTCACCTCCAACGATCCAGACGCTGCAGGTCAGTCCCGCCGCCGCAGCTGCTCCTGGGGCCCCGATCCCAACAGGGGCGCCGGGGATCGGGGGTCCCCAGCACCGGGGGTCGTCTTCCCGCAGCCGCTCACGTCCTCCAGAAGAGGGGCGGAGCGGGTGCGGGAGTGACAACCCGCAGCAGGCGCCCTGATTGGTCGGCCGGTAATCCGGCCGACGAATCAGGGCGATCGTGAGGTGGCACCAGTGCCACCTCACCCCTGCAGGCTCTGGCTGTTCGGGGCCGTCAGAGACGGCCCCGAACAGCCAGTAATTCCGGGTCACCGGAGACCCGATTGACCCGGAATCGCCGCAGATCGCTGGACTGATAATGACCCCCCTGGGCGATATGCCGGGATGCCTGCTGAACGATTTCAGCAGGCATCCGGCTCCGGTCCCCAACCGGCTAGCGGTGGGGGCCGGAATTCCCACGGGCGTATGGATACGCCCTCGGTCCTTAAGGACTCGGGATTCAGGGCGTATCCATACGCCCTATGTCCTGAAGAGGTTAAAACGTAGTATGCTGACACTTTATAGTAGTTGTATTCATTTACAAACGTTAGGAGATTCTAACCAAACGAATTTGTTCCTTTTTAGATCTTCGGTGCTATCCATTTCATATTAACAACACCTTTTTAATAGGAGTAGTGTATCTGGAAAAAAATTCTTATTCTATTATGCAAGGCTGCCACAATTAAAATAAACTGACATACCTCCCCCTGTCCTCCAGGATCATCGTCCTGTCCTCCAGGTCTTCTTACTGTTTCTGATGGGGCAGACACGTAAACACCGCAGCTCAGCTAATCACCGGTCGCAGTTATTTCCTGCCTAGACAGTTATAGGCTGAGCCGCAGTGTGATTAATTGAGCCTTGGCCTTCTTCC